>NC_067402.1:93926066-94078566 GCF_016432865.1 Antechinus flavipes
TTCTTAAAAGGATGAAAGAGGGGATAGGGATTTTAAAAATTAAATAAGAATGACAGTTTCCTCTGTTAATAGTTAATTATAGTTAATAGTTAAAGAAATGAGAGTTGTAAGGAAATTACAAAAAGAGAATTAACAGTTTCATGAAAGAAGCACAAAAATATTTAAGAAAATAATATAAAAAAACCTGGCCAAATGCTAAAAGAGGCACACATTGTCTGTCACTCAGGAAAATAATTAATTTTTTTTATTTTTCCAATTACATATAAAGATAGTTTTCAACATTCATTTTTGTAAGATTTTGAGTTCCAATTTTTTCCTTCTTTTTCTTACCTCTCCCCTCCCTAAGACAGCAAACAATCTAATATATGTTATACAAATATAATCAGAAAATAACTCTTTAAAAAACAGAACTGGTCAAATGGGGAAAAACAGAGGTAGAGAAGCTCACTAAAAATAAAAGTTCCTTGAAAATTAGAAATGGGCAAGTGAAAGTTAAGGATTCCATGAGACATCATGGAGTATTAAAGCAAAATCAAAAAATGAAAAAAAAAATAGAAGTATGACTAAAACTATGCAAATATTGTGAAGTGACAATCAAAATTACACAAGATTTAGTAGTTATATTACAAGAGAGAAGGGCTTACAATATGATATTCTAGAACAGGAGTTCTTAAACTTTTCCCACTCATCACTACTTTTCATTCAAGCAATTTTTACACAACTCTGGCTTTATTCACACAAACACACATACATATATTATATATATGATAGGTACACAAATCCAACATTTACCAATAATAAATCATAATTTCACAACCTCCACATTCAGTTACATAAACCCATATGGGGTTGTGCCTCACAATTTAAGAAACTTTGCTCTAGAAGATTAAGGAGCTAGGATTACAAACAGGAATAGCCTATCCAGAAAAACTGAGTATAATACTTCAGGAGAAATTTTTATATTTAATGAAATAGAGCACTTTCAAATATTACTGATGAAAAGACCAGAATAAAATGGAAAATTTAACATTCAAATATATGATTCAAGAGGAGCAAATTATTTATATCATTCTTATATGGAAATTTAATAACATAGCTCTTAAGAACTTTATCATTAGGCCAGTTAGAAGAAGTCTGCATAAACAGAGGACACAAATGTATATTGGAATGAAGGCATGAGAAAGAGAAATACATTGAGAGAAGTGGGAAGGGAAAAGAAGAATAGGGGAGATTATCATATATAAAAGAGCTGCACAAATAACAACTTCTACAACAGAGGAAAAAATGGAGGGATAGATAGACAATACCCATTATTATTAAAACACTAGAATATACAGGATGTATTCTAAAGACTAAATGGAATCTTTTTTTAAATGATAAGTAGTATCTATCCAAAATCAAGATGAGGCATTATCTGCACTTTAGATGGATGATGAAAAATACTATTTATATCCAGGAAGAGAATGGCTCAACTCTGAGTGCAGATTGCATATACTTTTTTTTTTTTGACTTTATTATTCTTGCTTTTTCTTCTTCTTTTTTGCAAGATAGAATAATATGAAAATATGTTTTGTACATCTTCACATGCCTCACTGATATAATATTCTTTGCCTTCTCTTGGGTAGGGGAGAAAGTGGAAGGAGAGGATTTTTAACTCTAATCTTTAAAAAAATTTACTATTAAAATAAGTAAAATATTTTAAAATAACTAAGATTATAATTCTATGGCTTATCTTTTATCTTTCTCCATTGCAAGGGCTACTCCTTTGGAGCAAATACTCAATGCCATAAAAATCAGTTTATCTTTATGTGAAGATAACTTATATTTATTCAGACAGTAAATTAACAAGATTAATGAGACTAGGAAATTCTCTAGCATAAAACAAATTTAGCTTACAAGACAACAATGAGTCAGGAGAACAAAGGGAACTGGATAGGGGAAAGTAACCAGCTCTCTATAGCTTGAATTGTTGTGGAAGCAATACAATGCAGTCTAGCAGATTATTTCTAAAATGGGCCAATTAGCCTGAAAAAGCTCTGAAAACACATGACCATGTTCATTTTAGATTAATAGCATTCTTAATTTACAATCAAGCCACACACCAGCAGAATCTGTTTCCCTCAGTTCCCTTTATATACTCTGGAGCTTCCAAGTTCCTGATCTCTTCCACCATCCTTCCCTTTCTACAATTTTCATCTCTTATCATGTTTCATCATCCTTTCACTTTTGAAATAACTATATTTCACATCAGCCCCCTTGATGATAAGGAATTATACAAAAGTAATTACTAGAGCTTCAAGAATGGAGAATACAAAAAAGATTTTTTCCATGTTTTATTCTTTAGAGGAGAATTTGATTCTATTCTACAAAGCATTCTAGCATCTTATTTCATCTCAAATACTCTCAGATCCTAGGCATTTGGTTAATGGGTCAGTATTGCATTCATTTGCAACAGTAAGTATTTTGGAACTATCTTGAGATTAACTGCATTCTCTGTGACAAAAAGAGTTTCCACACAATCAAGAATTAAAATCAATTCAAAAAGCTTATATCCTAGGAGTACCTGACAATGAGTTAGACATTGGATATGCAAGGCCCCAGCAAAATGGTTTCTGCTTTCAAAGATATTACTATTTCCTCAAATGAAAAAGAAAGATAAGCATAACATGAAATTATTCTAAGTTATGAGATAAAGTTGTGAATATTATTAATAATTAATTTAATTTAAAATAGGAAGTAATTATAATCATATCTGTTTTTAACAAGAATCCCCCTATTATAGGTACAAAAATATTATTTCATGAAAAAGAGCATCTTAGCAAATAATAAAGGTTTATTGATTTTCCTTTTAATAACATATCTTCATTTTATTCAAAATTATTCTTAAAAGGAAACCTCATTCTCGTTATCATTTTTTAACTTCTATAAAACAGTTTCCATCAAGAAGTTAAAGTGCTTGATTGGGAGGGTCAAATTTGGAGGGAGAGTGAAAAAGCAAAATAGAGATGAAGATGGAGCTTTCCCAGAAGGATATAGCATTATAAGATGTCTCAGGGCAGGTCTTTTACCTCAAGGAACATTTTTAATAAGTCGCTCAGCAAAAGTTGGTACTTAGAATAATTAATTAAATCTCTCCTTTGAAAAATTGAAATTGTCCTCCTCTCAAAATATTCCCCAAATGTGAAATTTGGCTGCAGTGCAAGAATCCATGAGTAGGTCTTTCTTTTCTTCCTAATTTTTTTTTTTTTTTTGGTTTCCTACTTTTCCCAGCACATCATTAAATAGCTATCAAACTACCTGCTTTACAGAGTTTATTTTGTATCTCAGTGTGGTTCTTTCACTCCTTAGTGATCTCAAGAGACAACAAATTACTATGTAAGATAACTAATGACTAAAACTTGGCAGATACAATATTTCTGTTGTTTTCCCTACTTCCATTGTGATGCTGTCAGTCCCTAACAGCATTATAAACAGATGGTTAATTGTTACCAAGCTGCATACTGCTAATTCGGAAACTTGCCTACTTCTTTGAAGCATATGGTTAAAAAAATAATCTTAGGAAATTTGTAAGGATAATACAAACTGAAGTCTAATCCTTAAGAAGTTGCAGGCTATTCTGAATTGCATGTAAATATACATTTTTACCTTATGCTCTCATAAGATTACGATGGCAAATTGAATTTCTTAAAGAGTGAGTACAGTTTTGATAACACCTATAAAATAGTCAAGGATATTTCAATAACCCCCAATCAGCCACTTAGTAGTAATAGTCTTTTGCTTTGTGAAAACAGAGAGATCCTCACCAAGAGACTTTTTGGTTCCACATTTAGAAGTCTTTTTGTTCTGATTAGTATCTGATCCTGGGCCTTGAAGTCAAATGGCTATCAAAATCCAATATTCCTGAAGAAGGAATTGGGGGTGGACCATTAAACTTGACTTTTTTTTTTTTAAAGCAAGGTAGTCTAAATATATGAAAGGAGTCTGACAGGGCAGCTTCTCAATCAGGGCACTGCTGCTAGTGTTCCCATTGAGGCTTCTACTAATTAAATGTTAACAATAAGTAATGAATAACAGGCTAGTCCAGCAGATGAAAATCATTCTTGATAGTGTATTTATAATTTATATTAGAAATTTACAATTCAGACTAATAACCTCTAATTTCTCAGCATTTTGCATGATTTTGCTATGTCTATTCTCTCTTTTTCTAAATGTCCTTGAATTCTGAGGAGTTGAAATATAAAGAATCTTTACTTTAGAAAATCCCCCACTGGAGCCAGGTTTTTATCTGACCTTGTAACACATTGGCATCCAGGGGATACCAATGGTATAGTATAGTTTGCTTTTCTGAAACCAACTTTTTGTGTTTTTCTGAGAACAGTTATTCTAGGGTCTAGTAAGCTACCTTGCACATAGTTGATGCATAGTGAAAGTTTATTGTTTTTAACTGTTTGTGGGGGAAAAAACCCAAAATGTTCTTTTGACCTGAGTTCTTAGTAGAATGGGAGCAATTGGAGTTTGGGGATGCTAGATAGCTGGGTGGAAAGAGTACTGGGCTTGGAATCAGGAAAACTCATTTCTTTAAATTCATATCTGGTCTCAAACACTTTCTATCTGTGTAACTCTGGGCAAATTTCTTACCTCTGTTTGCCTCAGTTTCCTCATCTGGAAAAAGAAATGGAAAACCACTCCAGTATCTTTGCCAAAAAACCCAAATGGGGAAAGGAAGAGATAGATTTAACTGAAATGATTCAACAATCATTGCTTTGCCCTATGGTGTCAAATTCAGAGGGCATTAGTAAGACTTGTTCTTCAGACCTCTATTGTAGGAAACATGTGTTAGTGATAAGGAATAGGACTCAGAGTCAAGAAGACCCAAAACTAGTTATGTCACTATTGGCAAATCATTTAACTTCTTTTTTTTTTTGCCTCAGTTTTCTTATTTGTAAAATGGAGATAACAAGAAAACGTATATTCCAGGGTTATTTTGAAGATCAAGTGGATGAGATAATATATGTAAAATACCTTGCAAACTTTAAAACATTATATTATTGCTAGCTATTGGTATCATAATTACTAATGAAGTTTACCACTTAGTTAGAAAGTTACCCTTCTTTTCTCTATACCTTCATGGAAACCCCTTTTACAGGTCTTACAATTCTGTCTTTAATGCCCAACCACTGGATATTTTCAGATGAAGGAACATTTCAGAAGACTCACCCTAGTACAATATATACAGTATATACCAAAAATGTTGCCTAGGGCTCTATTTCTAAATAGTAATACAATCTCTTTAGGAACACACATTCTGTGATTATAGATAATAATGTGTCCAGGTCCTTTTAGCTAAAGTTAGAGAAAACTTTAAACCACATGCATTAGAATCTACTTGCTAAATGTGATTCAATACTAGCACCATACTAAGACACATAAGCCTCAATTCATTTGATCATTCATCCTCAACCATCTTTGACAGTAGGAGACTGATGTGGCTATTTCATTTTCCTATATCCATCTCTAGCTCTGGATTCAGTAACTAAATCATTAAGAGCAATGTTTCAGGAAATGTTGTGAATTAATTTAATAGTCCTGTGACTCTTTAGACTCAAACTACTTAGCCATCATTCCCTTATCCACTTGATCTTCAAAATAACCCTTGAATATATATTTTCTTGTTATCTCCATTTTACAAATAAGAAAATTGCATTGCCTATTAGAATATAAGCACCTTGAAAGTGGGATTTTCTTTCACTTTTGTATTTGCATCCATGATGTTTAGTACATAACAAGTACATTTATTCTTTCATAGATTTAGGGTTGAAGACCATCAAAGATCTTCCTTCTAGTCTAGGGCCAAGAGCAGTTAAGTGATTTGCTCAAGATCACAGTAAACAAATTGATATTTGAACCCAGGTCCTCAAATTGAAGAACTACTTCTTTTGAATACCACATTTCTTTCTAAAATTATTGAAAAAAAAATGGGAGAATTCAGAGAAACCCTCATTAAAGGATCAAATCTCAGAGGCAGAGTATAGTTAACATTGAATAAGTACTTTGAACAAAGATAATAAAATAAAAATTTCCATGATGGACATGATGGTCCTTTTACTTCTTGCAATCCCTGCTCTTTCTCTTACTATTATCCTTTGATACTTTATCAGAATGTCAACATTAAACTAATAGTATCCATGCCTCTAGGGTTAGTTGGGTCAAAGTTCCCACTGAAATAAATATCAGGCTATATTCTCTCACAAGTCACTCACTATGTCATTGGACTTGATTTAACAAATGGGATTTTGAGATATTCTTGATGTAGTTTTTCAAATCTTTTGTAAAGGCATTCTGGGTTTTATCACTTTCTTTAAGAAGTCGGACCTAGGTCACTGATTCTAAGTGGTTAAGACTATACATGTTATTTTTAATGGGACTTGTGTTTTGTTTTGTTTTTCATTAGCGAGTGTTCCTGGTGAGGAACTAATTGTAAAAATGGAATAAAGAAAACAAGGGCCTAGGGTAGTATAAAAAGGGAAAGAAAATCATTTAAACTTCCTTTCCATTTTTTTACTTTATTCTTTGAAATGTCCATTTCTTTGGTACATTCTTGCCTCACTAAAAGAGATCATAATTTTTTCCATGCCTTAGTGAATAATCTTAACAAGTTATTATGACCAAAAAATATGTTGACTTGGCTTCTTGTGATGAGCCTACCTCTATTTAGGGAGGGTATTTTTCAGATTGAGACACAATTCATTACTAACTCACACTATGTTGGTAAGGCCTTTGAGAATTTAATTTCCATTCACATAGTCTTCCTAAACTTGCCAAAGTCAGCTCCTTATCTCAATGAGGAAGAGATGTTTTATGTGTATATATATACATATATATATATATATGTGTGTGTGTGTGTGTGTGTGTGTGTGTGTGTATACACATATATACATATATATGTTTTATGTATATGATGTATATATATTTATGTATAGATGTATATATATGTATATATGTATATGTGTGTATATATATATACAACAAACTACATTTATCCATACATATATGTATATATAGGTGTGGTTATTTTTTAACTAAACATCTCTAATGAAATCTATTTTAGTGTCCCATTGTGGGTAAGGGGTCATCTTGGGTCCTTGAAGACAGTGTCCTCATACATAGTCATCAGAAATTAAGTTCTTGAACACACACACACACACACACAGACACACACATACATGCAAACACACACCAAATAACATCCATAACTTTGTTTTTAACTAGGTCAGAGTTTTTATAGAAATAAATATCAAGCTTTATCACAAAAGTCACTAAGTATGGTCCTGTCACTTTTTTAGCAGACTGATTTTGAGATATGCTTGCCATAGATTTTAAAGTTTCATTCTTTAATACATTCTAGAATTTGTATCATTTCTTTTCAGTAGTTGGACTATGTCATCAGTTCTAAATGGTCAATTTTAAAAATATCTTATTTTAAACAGGACCTGTAATTTTATTTATTTAGTTATATATTTCAGATATGTACATACACATACATGTATATAATGCATACATAAATGAATATATATCCATACATGGACATAATTTCTGTGTATGCAAACCATATATATGTATACATACATAATATATGTATACACATTTCTGTGTGTATACATACATATTTTAGAACTATTTACAATATAACAAAGTTATTCATTTTTCACTCAAAAAAGATTTTGAGTATTTGTACATTACAATCCTATTTGCAAGGCATTATAGTGTACAAAAAGATATAAAATATCCATAAAAGATGCAACCCCTATTCTCAAGGAATTTAAAATCTTTATATTAAAACCGAGTGAGAGAATTCTGGGAAGATGGCAGAGTAGGCCAGAAAATTCCAAGCTCTCCAAACTTCTCCCACAAATAAGACAAAAATAGTTTCTTAAGGTAAAACTATAGCAATAAAAAACAAATGAGAGTTGGGGTAGAATACTGATTCTTTTGAGACAATCCAAAGAAATATAACAGACCTAGGTTTGTTCTATGTGAAGGTTAAATATCTTCAGGCTAGTTCCCCTAAAAACAGTAAGTAGTGAGCCCTGGGGCTAGTTGGATTGGAAAGTAGCCCTGGGATCCAGTCACAGGAATTTTAACCTCCTGTTCTGTGTGGGAAATTGGGCATCTGAATGGGGGGAAATTAAGAGAACCTGTGCTGATGCACCATTTCCCATCCCTTACAACTATAAGTGATTACACTTACAATATGTTATATATAAGAAAAAATGAGAAGGCAAAGAGGAAAGAACTCAACATATAAAGTTATTATGAGACTAGAGAAGCCTGGAATTCATCTTCAGAGGAAGATATTGAAACAAAAAAAGAAAAAAATCCAAATAAACCTCTCACAACAAAAAGAAATGTTAAATGGTCACCTGCCCAAAAAGAAAAAAAATTAAAAATAATTTAAAAAGCAAATGAGAGAGATTAGGGAAAAACTAAAAGGAAAAAGAACACTCAAATAAAAACAAGAAGATTATGAAAGGAAAGTCATTCACCTAGAAAAGGAAAGAAAGGGAAAAAATGACTCCTTGAAAAGTAGAATTCAGGAAGGGGAAGTAAGTGAAGTTACAAGAGACAAAAATATTAAACTAAAATATAAAGAATTAAAAAATAGAAAAGAAAGTGAGCCATAATCATAAATTAAAATAAATTAACAGATCTGGAGAATAGATTAAGAAAAGAAAATCTAAGAATAATTAGATTCCCAGAAAACTCCAATAAAAAAAGAATCTTGACACAATAATACAAGAAATAATTAAAGAAAATAAGAAAATTTTTCGAAATTGTTAGAACAAGAGAAGAAAGTAGAAATGGAAAAAATCCACCCCTGACCACTTAAAAAAGATCCTACAAGAAAATCTTCCAAGAACATCACGGCCAGATTCCGAAACCTCCAAGTCAAAGAGAAAATGTTATGAGCAACAAGAAAAAACCAACAATTCAAACAGGGCCACAATTAGAATCTCACAAGGTCTAGCAATGGCTGGCTATATTAAAAGACTGCAGATAGTGGAACACTATATATCAAACAGCAAAAGAACTGGTGTTGCAGCCAAAAATTTACCCAACAATGTAAAGGGCGGAAACTCTTGAGTTGATGCACTAAAGTTGGACAACCGAGCACTTAAGGCTGATTACCGATTGGACAAAACTCTATTAGCATATGCTTGGAAAATGGCCTTCCCACTATTCTGTGCTGGCTCGATAATTATCTATACAGAGAATTATAGGAGAGACTAGGGGGTGGAGTGAGACTAGCCAGAGTCACTTTTGGGTAGGAAACAAAGAGGAGAGGTTGTGGAGATCCCGCATCCATCCAATTCACTTCTACCCCTAAAGACCAAGAATAAAGAACAAAGAACAGCCTGACTCTGGCTGATTCTAAGATATCCAGGGTGCTAACTCGGTCTTCACACAGCAAAGTTAAACATAATCCTGAATGAAAAAAAGAACATTCAATGACTTGCCAAGCTTCCAAGATTTTGTGGCAAAAAGCTCTTATAGGAAATTTGACATATAAGATCCAAGAGAAATGAAAACATCAAAGACTAACTGCAAGAGATTCAATAAGGACAAACAAAGCAAAATAATGAAGCAAAAGGCAAAAAAAACATGTTATACAAATGAGGTATAAGAGGAAGAATTGAGAAAGAGGAATTAAATGGGGGAGGAGGTCTGGTGATTCTGGAACACTACTCTCATCAGAATTGGATTAAAGAGGAAACAATATATACCTATATATATACACATATACATATATACACACACTACATACATACTTGTATGTAGTATATATATATGTGTGTGTGTGTGTGTGTGTGTGTGTATGTATATATACAATTATTCCAAATTTATAAAGAATTAAGAGGAAAAGGGAATAGGATAATGGCAAATTATAGAAGGATGTGTAGATGAATAGGAATGGAATAAGGTGTATAGATTAACAGAAATGGATGAAGAGGGAGGGAAAAGGTCAGGGGAAGAGATATGGGAGGGATCCTTGGGGGGTGGGTAAGTAAAATAATAGCAATTCAAGGTAGCAGGTAGAAATAATGTAGAGGAGTCAGCAGGGACAGATAATAAGAGATACACACAAACAATAATTATGATCAGGGGTAGAATTTATGAGGAAAAGAAGCAGGGATAGTAATCACTGATCTCAAAGTTAAAGCTAAAATAGATTTAGTAAAATGAGAAAAACAGGGAAACTATACGTCTGTCATATTAATCAATATTGTTTTAGACTATTTAAAATAAAAAAATTGGAATATTTCTGTGATGTAGAAAATGATGAGTTGGTAGATTGAGAAAGACATGGAAAGACTTGGATTTTTGAAAGATGATGTTATCCAGTTTCAGAAAAACAGGACGAATAAGTGTAACACAGCCTTATTTAGATATATATGAATTTATATATGTGAATATATGTGTATGATTATAGATGCTTATGTATATGTATGTACATATATTCATCATACATACCTTCATGAACACACATATAAATCTATGGTTAATTGTACACTTCTTGGGTGAGGTGGAGATAAAAGGGGGAAAAGAATGAAGTAAAAAGTGCACAGCAAAGAACAAAAGAAAACATATAAAGAAGCAAATTAGACATCTTTAAACACCATGTGTATTATTTATTATATAGATTTTCTTAAAATGGAAACATATAGTTTCATATTTTGAATTCTCTCATTTTCTGCTTTGTACATAGCAATGTTTTTTCTTTTTCTATTTTACATTTACATTTTAAAGAAATAGAATAAGTACACTATTACATGTGGTATAAATTTTCAAAAGGAAATTTAAAAAAAGAGCTTTCTTTCTTTCTTCTTCACCTCCCCTGATCTACTTTCTAACATTAGATCTGATGGTATAGAGGAAGAACATATGATTTATTTAATGGATAACAGATGATGAAATCAATATGTCAATAGAAGAAGCAAAATTGATTTTTCCCAACTATCATGTCAACAATTCTACAGTGTACAGAAAACATTTTTACTCTTACTCAAGTAGTTTTGATTCTCCATTTGTACTCAGTATGATTTTTCACTCACCATCTTTAAAATGCCATTTACAAGCTAGGATGTCAGATCTAATCCAAGTTGTTCTTTTAGGTACAAACTTAAACACTCTTTTTCTTTCTAATAGAGACAGTTTCTTGAAGTATTGTCCAAGAATCAATATCTGTCCATGGCTACCTATAGTTTCCATTATAATACAGTCAACCTTCAAGGTCCTTAATCAGTTTTAAATGTAATGAAGTTCAAGAATGTCTTATTGGGATAGATAAATCATGTTCCAGATTCTAAGGATTGGATTTTTAAAAAATGATGCTTTTCTACTATTACAAGTCTATAAGATCAGAGTTCATTGTAAATGTAAAACACACATGCACTAATTTTGGAAAGTGAGAATTGATTTTTTAAAAAAAATAATGCTCAAGAGTGAGAGGTGGTTTGGGTGCGAACAGGGTTGTGACCAAGTTGGGTTGGATGTACCTTCTCTGCCGATTTCTTAAGGCCATTGGAGTGTCTGAATCTTTCTTCTTTCACCAATCCACAGCCCATTGCTCAGGTGGGAACACTTAGATAAGCTGATCATACAGTTCTGGTGGTTCCTGCTATTGGCCAGCAGGGTTCCCTGATTGACCACAAAAACTCCTAGAGTCTTGTGGTGTACACTATGAGAATTTCAGAAGAAACTGCTTTTGACATTTGACTGTCCATCCTTGAACACTTGTCTCAACTACTAGCAATTCTTTTTGCTGATCTTGTCCTATTTGGGTCCTCAAATGAGTGCAAAGATTCTGTGATAGTGTGATCCATAAATCCTCCAAGCTTCAGTGCATTTCTGGTCTACAGGTTTTGAGAGGCCATCCAAACTCAAGGCTACATGGATAGTAACAGCCAAGGACCCAGAGGTCACAGGCAACCTTACTATGCCCTGGAGGAGCTCTCTGCTACCTGAGCCCAGAGTCAAAAATGGAATTTTGAGGCTACCAAGTTGAGGTAAGCCCTACTCTGATGAATAGAGGGCTGCGTGAATATACCTCTACACCTTAGCCAGGAACTTTCCCAAGACTAACAATTTCATGTTCACCCCAGTACCATTCAAACCACAGCAACAGACTTGGTAGAAAGGCACTTGTACATCTCTGGGAACAATCATACTGGTGTAGAAAGGGATCTGTCCATGGTGTGGAGCATGAACACGTCTAGACCTGGCATAGTGGGACAGCCTTCATTAGGATCCTGCTGCCTGGGCCACTGCCAAGTGCATGAATGGGAGGAAAAAGCTGCCAAACTTTCTGGCAGAGATTGAAAAATTCTGCACTCTCATCAAGGCTCTGGTGGACACTGGGAAGTTCTTTACTGATTATGGATGTCATTTGGAGAAGAGGAGTATGTGTACGTTTTGTATTCCTTGGAGGCTGTGCACTGTATGCAGGGTAAACAAGTAAGTCCATGGTATCCTTCAGGAAGCAACACTGCTATTCCACATTGGAGGACTCAGATACTAATGGGGGACCCACTGAGAGGTAGTACTGCAGACCTTAGTCATAACGGGGGCTCACCTGGCCTTGGGCAACTACCTCTGTTGCCTTGTCTTTCAATTTAGATCTATAATGTGATTACTCCCTGCTGCCTCTGGTCCAAAACTTCCCTTTCTTCTTAACACACTGGCCCTCAATTAATTGCCATGGAGACTGATCTCCTCACCTGATCTCAGACTGGATCTCATCTTACCTTTGATATATCTACTTTATATTCAATGACCCATGGATGGCAGGTGCTAGTGTATTCTAACCTCACAAAATTGTTGATACAGGGCAGGACCAGGTAGTCTTGATGTCTACTGGTATCCAGGTCTCAGGTGGAGGCATCTTGGCAGTGGTGGTGAAAGACAACATGTCAGATATGCTGGAGACTCTTGTTAAGGGCCCTATCAGGAGGATCCTTGAGGTGTTGCTGAATCATGAGAGCCCAAACTTTACTAAGCAGAGCTGTGAGCTTGAAAAGCATGTTCCTGTCAGTGACCGGGAAATATAATACGTTGAGATGCTGATCTCTGGGACTGGCATGTAAATCCAAGTTCATGAAGCCTTCTTGAGTCTGAATGTCCTTCTTTTTGACAGTTTCCTGAATCATACTCAGGGACTTCTGTAAACCCTGAGAAATAGCCAGTATGATGATTTCACCCTGAAGAATATGATAGTTCTGTTCCCCTGCCCCCACCTCTGGCATTGCCTCAAAACTCCACAAGCTATTTGAGTTTGGAGCTGCCTGGGCCATTTGGAATGATTCCTCCCTATATATCTATGATTCCAGTCTCTAGTGGACAGCCACCTCTGAAGGACCAAGCATGACAGCCTTGCAGCTTGTGCTTAAGACTGGATTTTGACACCACAGGTAGCCACTCTCTGTGGGAATTATCCCTTCTGCCAGTTTGATGCCTTCCTCCTTGGGTGACTAGATACTGGCAATGCCACAAGATGCCCCACAATCAGTTCCAGCAGCTGCAACAGAACTTGGAGCCAGTGGTCTCCTGTGACTGGCTCTTTGCCCCAAAGAATGGGAAGAAAAATTGAACCAACTATATGTTTGGGCTCTACCTTACAATTCAGCTGTGCACTAGGCTATACACTGAGAACTTTTACAGGTCAAATCTGCCAGCCTAATGAGGTATGATAAGGAGCCCCATCACTATGCAAGCCAAACTTAAATTGTGCTGGGCTACTGAAAATCATTTGTGGAATACAGATTGTGATACCTCTGGCTGCTCTGGGATACCTGCTGCTGAAAGGAAAAAATGAGGATGTAGGACATTTTGCATACAAAAGCAAACCAGTATCCATTTCCTACCTGAATATCTAATTCCACAAGGATGCTCATCCCTTACCTGAGTGTTCATCCTCCATGTGGAGTGTTTCATTTTGTAGTGTTTATCTCCAATGTGGTGACTCCCTTTCAATATAGATATCCATCATGAACCTAGTGTCTCTTCCCAGGTTGGCATCCATCCTTAGCCTGGGCATTCATCTCTAGACTTGCATCTACTCCTAATATGGCAGGCATCCCTATTTGGCTACTGGCATTCAACTCTAATGTGCTGTTCATCTTCAACTTGACATTCATGTTGGATCTTTTCCCAACATGACATCTACTCCTGGAGTGAACATCTACCCCCAGCCTGGTGTCCATGCTCAGGATGATATTAATTAGCAATTCCAAAATGGTTTCAATCCTCAAGAGTGCCTTTCAGGAAAGAACTGAACTCAGAAATATAGATCTTCCTTCAGGTTTGGGAAACTCTTCCTTCTTCTAGAGAAGGCAGCAGTACTTGCACAAGAAATGCTAGAACCATGTCATCTATTTCTCCCAAGGAGTCAGTGTTTGGCTGGGCATGCATGCAACTAATAGGCCAGATAGATCTAGATGGGATATCCAGAGAGTGAGCAGTCCCCAGGGAAGAGGGAACATGAATTTTGGATAGTACCCTAACTTATGAAGGACATCTCCACCTCTTCCCTTGCCAGCCTCTGTTATTCAAGCTATTCCTCCTGGAGACTTGGGGAATACCTTTTGTGTTAGAGCTCTATGGTCTCAATTGAGAGCCACAATTCTGTAACTTAATTTTATTAAAAAAAAATAAAGATGTTTTACAGACAAAAGAAAAGAATGCTCATCAGAAATATGGTTTATATTTATAGAATATAAATATGAATCATGAGGTAATAAGCATAGCTGACCTAGGAGTAGCATTATTTACCTCCCCACCTTCCTTCTGTGTATAGTCATAGAAACCCTATGATTGCACTACAAAGCAGAAACTTACAAAGTTAATTTCCAGGAGAACTGTAATGACATATGATAGAAATGTTTTGGAGAGACTTGGATATAACTAACTTTGGACTGCTAATCATAGGAGAAAGAAACATTTTTGATCAGTTGCAGAGCCAAAAATGAATACTAATTCAGAAAGCACTAGTAGGAAGACCTTGGGAATTTCATTCTTTCTTGGTTGACTTCATAAATGGTATCCGGTGATATCAGTGATAGATAATGACGTAAGAGAGATTTGAGGCTCTCCTCACTGAAGAAAGCAAAAAAGAGGCTTTTGTCCTTTGCTTTTATGAATTTATTCTTTTTTCTTTTAAGAGAGGTTTAGAAGCAACTATCTTGTCAGTTTTGAAAGGTAAGAAGAAAAAGCTTGCAGGAGCTAGGGAGTCCATTGAGTTCTATGTCCCTCAATTAATCTTAATCTATGGCCTTTAATCAATCTATTAGTCAAGTAAAAATGAATATATGAAAGATTATTATGTAAATCTTAGACAAGTTACATAGTATAGTGGACATCACTGAGAGATAATGATGTAAGACAGAGAGATTTAGGAATTTCCCCACTGAAGAAAGAATGAAAGAGACCTACTTTGCTTTTATGCATTTGTTCTTTTTCCTTTAAAGAGAGGTTTAGAAGCTACTTTCTCATCAGTTTTTTTTTTTAAGGTAAGTTTTAAAAGGTAAGGAGAAAAAGCTTCTAGGAGGTGAGAGTCACCTGAGTTTTGTGACCCTCAATTAATTTAAAATAGGTAAGTAAAAACGAATATATGAAAAATATCATATAAGTCTTAGACAAGTTACATGCTATGGTGAATAGAGAATACTCCTAATTTCAAATCCTGCTTCTAACAAATACTAGAGTATAATCCTGGGCAAATTGTGACCTCTCAGTGTCTCAGATAACTAACTCTCTAAGACTATAAATAGTAAAGCAGTTTCCAATCTGCACTGGTAGAGAGGTAGTTCCTTATATCAATACAATCACAGGTTTGAAATCATTGTATCATCAAATTATAAAACTCCAAGGAAGCTTTTAGATCACCTAGTTTAAACTTTTCTTTTGGCAGATGAAAAAAAATAGACTCAGTGAGGTAAAGTGAATTGTGTACAGTGGGTTAAAGAGGGGAAAATAGTTGCATATCCCAGATCTAAATTCTGAGCATAGTTTGACTTTTACATTACACCTAGAAAGAGTCAGAATAACTATATTTACAGGGTAATGCTAATATTTATGTACTATGAAAAAGATATTCTCTTCACAGATAATGAAAGAAAGAAGAAATGGAGGGGGTATTATAGGTGATTACCATTTGTTACTCATAAAGAATCTTTAATGATGAATGCAGTGGAATTCAAATGTAGCACACAAATATCAAAGTATCCATCTATGCTTCAATGTTTTTCTTGTTTAACTTAGAACACTCCAGGTGAAATCAGTATTCTTATTATATAGTAGTTCATAAAATGAAAATAAATGCACCTTTGTTCCTTGAGATTCAAGGAGTTTATGGAGTCAAACTGTGCCAGATTCACTGTGAGTCATTATGACTGCTTCTAAAGAACAAAGTCAGAAGGATTTAGTAGAATAACATGAATAACTGAGTACTTGAATGCTTTTTTGTCTTAATTATCTGTACATCTCAAAACTATTTCTCTCTGGAATTAATAAAAATATATCACTTTTCATGTACTAAAATACAATGATAATACATTTCTATCATCTAAATGCTATTCATTCAGGACAGTGGACACAGAACATGAGCTACCACAGGGTAGCTGGGCATTTATCCTAGGTATTAATATTGAGGGTAGCATGCTTCCCCACCCTCTGGAAGGGTGCTTCCTTTATCTAAAGTCCCAGCTATTCATATGGCACATTCCCTGAGAATACTGTGGTTATCACTACTTTCTGAATGATGAATGAGAGTAAAGGGTCAAAGATAATGTCTAGGTTGTTAATCTGAATGACTAGAAGAATGGTAGTACCTTTTAGAGAAAAAGAGATTTGAGAAAAATGTGCAAGTTTGGAAAAGAGACAGTAAACTCTGATCTCGACCTGTGGGATTTGAAATGTCATTCAAATACCCAACTAGAGATGTCAAAAATAAAATTGGAGATGTGGGACTAGAGCTCAGCAGAGAAATGGAAGCTGGATACGTAGATGTGGGCATGAGCTGTACACAGATGATCTATCTATATATAAATTTATGGGAGTTAATGATGTCAGTGAGAGAAAGTACAGAAGAAAGAGAATGGCAAAAGTACAAATGTAGGGTACAATTATAAATAGAAGACAGAACATAGATTATGATCTTTCAAAGGAGACTGAAAATGATTGGTTAGACAGGTAAAAAAAAAACCAGCAGCAATGTGAAAACTCAAGGAGGAGAAATTATTTGAAATGAGGGGGTAGTCAAAAGCATTAAGTCCTTTGGAGGGGTTAAAAAGGAAAAGGATTTGAGAAAAGGCCCATTGGATTTAACATCATAGACAGCATTGGTAAAAGTGGAAAAAAGTTTGAACTGTGATAGGATATTAAGCAAAAATAAAGTAGAGGACACGAGTGAAAGGTAAGAAAGTAGAAGAACTGAGCATAGAAAACTTCCTAGATTTTACTTGTGGAAAAGCAGAATTTAGGAAAGTCACAAGAGGGAATGGTAATCTTCTGTGAAAGTTTCTTATTGGAAGACATCATTTGGTGCTTAACTATAGTTGGCTGCTTAAGTCACCAATCCCTTTGGCATTGCCTCTATATCCCCACTTTTTCTCATACTCTTACTTCACCATGGTCAGGGGAGGAAATAACATGCTCCTTGCCACATTCAGACTCTTCTTCCTTTTTTTAAAAATAGTATTTTATTTTTCCAAATATATGTAAAGAAAAATTTCAACATTCATTTTTGTAAAACTGTGTTCCAATCTTTTTGCCTCCTTCCCTTACCTCCCCCTTCCCAAGACAGCAAACAATCTGATATGTTAAATATGTGCAATTCTTTTAAACCTTTCCATATTTGTCACATTGTGTAATAAAAATCAGATCAAAAGGAGGGAAAACTATGAAAAAGAAAAAAAATACAAGCAAAGAAAACAACAAAAAAAGTGAAAACACATGCTTTGATCCACAGTCAGTCTCCATAGTTCTCTCTCTGGATGTGGATGGCATTTTCTATCCCAAGCCTATTGGAATTGTCTGGAATCAATGTATTGTTGAAAGATCCAAGTCTATCACAGTTGATTATCACATAATCCTCTTGTTGCTGTATATAGTGTTCTTCTGGTTCTGTACATTTCACTCAACACTAGTTCATATAAGTCTTTCCAGGACTTTCAGAATCAGTCTGCTCATCATTTCTTACAGTACAATAATATTCCATAACATTAACATACCATAATTTATAAAATCATTCCTGAGCTGATGGGCATCCACTCAGTTTCCACTCCTTGCCACTACAAAAAGGGCTGCCAAAAACTTTTTTGTACATGTGGGCCATTTCCCCTCTTTTATGGCCTTTTTGGGATACAGACCCGGAAGAGACGCTGCTGGATCAAAGGTCAGACCTTTCTTCTACCGTCAAGATACAGGATCCAAGTCTCTTCTTTGAAGATTCATTCAATCTTGTCCAAATCTTTGTTGCTTTTATCTATAGACCCCAATATCTCTTTCCTTTCTTCCCTAAAACATTAATAACTGACAATTTTCTTCTCCATCTCAATCCCTGTTCCCTTGGAAAACTCTGACCTTTTAGTTCAGCCTTAATTTCTAGTGCCTTTGTCTTCCGTCTACTTTAACCACAAACTGGTATTTTAATATCACGCACTTCCAACTGTTGTACAAAAACACTTTGTTATGTTTCTAGTGGGGAATTTCTAAAATTGTTCAATCTTATGTTTCTCTTTTTAGCATCTGGTTTTTCCTTATGAGAAAAAGTAGCAGAAACAAATGAAGATAAAAGTTTTTTCCTATTCCTCCCTGCTTCAGTAATGCAAAAACAAAGGTGGATGGACTTTTAAAAAGGCATATTAATAAATGTTTATCAACTAGATACCCAAATTAACTACAAAGGATGTATGAAGGGAGATGTTATCTGCAACCAGAAGAAAAAAAACCTGATAAGTAGAAGTATATATAGAATTATTGTGTGTGTGTATGTGTGTGTGTGTGTGTGTGTGTGTGTGTGTGTAAAAGCATACATATTTGTGTCTACTGGTATTTGTGTATACAGCAGGGAGAAGGATGAAAGAAAAAAATAAATTTATATGATTATTATATATTTAAAAGAAATAACTAGTTGTATGTAATAAATTTGCAGTTTTATTTAAAATAATCTTTATTATATTATGTTATGAAAATGCTTGTTTTATTCCATAAATTAAAAATAAAATAAAATTTAAAAGAATCTGAATTAACATTTTCTTAATTACTTTTTAAAGTCTAGACAATCAATAAAATAATAAATCTAGTTTTAATTTTTAGTATTTGCCAATTTCTAAAGTATAAATACTCATATGGAGATTTTAACAATAGGCCTTTTTGTGCACAAATACAAGACATCTCTAGCAAATCACTGGACTTAAAAAATATATATATTTTAAGTTTTTTTTAAACTTAGAAATAACTATTGCAAAGGAAAAGAAAATAATAAATAGGCCAAAGAAAAAGTAGAATAATTGTTAGATAGTTATAGCAAAAACAACCCAGATAAGGGATTCATAATCTGAGGTCAAAGGACTTCAAAATTTTTCTGATAACCAAATTTCAATATAATTGGTCTCTTTTGTAATCTTCTGAATTTTAAACATTATTATTATTCTGAAAAAAGATCATTGTGCATTGTCAGAATACCAATGAAATCCATGACATGAAAAAGATTAAGAAGCTCTGACCCAGACAATTAGAAGACCAAAAACTCATAAATGATACACTATGATTTTTTTTTATTTTTCCAAAAAGGAGAATTCTCATTTACTGATAATGCTAATAAAAGCTAAGTTGTTTAGTACAAGATCCAAGAACTCTGGATAGACCCACCTTTGCACACACACACATTCTATGATGGTATAGCACAACAGAGCAATTTTATTCTCTTTAGGTTCCTTAGAATTGCATATCTTTTGAATTTCCATTCTGATGGTGCAGTGCTGTTTTTTAGGCTGTTTCTGCAATAATGAACTTCAGTCACATAGAAAGTATGCTTACTTTTTGCAAGCTATTGATACCTGACATAACAAAGTATGTTCCTGACACATTCAGGAAAAGGAAAAAAATAATGGGGAAGAAAAAAAATAGATAAGTGGGAAGAGAAAGAGGTTTGCAAACAATAAAGGCATCAATAGCATATTTCTGCTGGTGGAGATGGGAAACAATGATAGAATAGTTAGGAGATGATGAAGGAAAAGAGAGGAACTAGCCATGAAGAAGCAGAATGGAAAATAATGGTGAACTCTGGGGGGAACACAAAGGATACTTTGAACTTAATTGTCTCAGGAAATACCACTACATTATACAAGCACACCAGGCATAGTATGTCTCCAAAGCTTGTTACAGTGTTATAGAACAGAATAAATCAAGTCCCATTGATTTCATTGGCTTGTAGTGCAACATTTTGGTGGTGCACTTCAACAGGTCTATTTCAGCATGTTGGAAGGTGATACACTATAAGAGGGTGAGTAGCTGAGCTCAGGATAACAGAACATTGTATCTTACACAAGAGTGTATACACAGATGGCAGAATTGAGTTAGATGAATTGTACAAACCATATTATGACATGGATTCCAAAGTTTCTCATGCTTGAGAATGGCAAAAGGCACAATTAGAACAAAGTTGTGCTAACTTTAAAAGAGGAAATGGCAAACACATATAATCTGGAAAGAAAAAGATGAATGGATTAAAAAAATGATACTTTTATGTAATGTAATAAATAGTGAAATTTGGGAAGAAAAGACATGTTTTCTATCTAATGTTGTAAGTCCACGCACATAGAGCTAACATCTAGATAATGCTTTATATGCAGGACACAATAAAATTATTAGATTGTACTCCTCTTTTGTTGGGCCAATACTAATTGGAAAACTAAAAGCTTTTAATATTGATTTCCAACTGTCTTTTTTATTTTATTTCATATTACCTCCCTTCATGCAGTCTTAGTTCCAGGAAAACTGGCCTATTATATGACACTGTATTTCTAATTTCTATGTCTTTGTAGAGATCAAACTCCATTTTTGCTAGGTGCTCTGTCTGTGACTCTATATCTTAGAAGCCCTAGTTTTCTTTAAAACACAGGCTTTTCCTGACATCTCCTGTTGCTAGTACTTATTTCCTCTTGAAATTATTTTATTACTTTGCATAATGTTGTCACTAATTAATTGTGTATATTTGAGTTCACTAAATAAAATGTAAATTCCTTGAGGGAATTTTTTATCATTATATTCACAGTACCCAACACAGTACTTTGCACAGCTCAATGATTTTTAAACTGAATGCATAAGACACCTGACAGCCATTTTCAATGGACAGGAGGGATGGAAGAAATAAAAATTTTGTATGTATTTATTTTATAAGTGCTTTACATATAGTCTTATTTAATCTTAACCATAACCTTAGGAATAGGTGCTTTTATTGTCTGTATTTTTTAATTAAGGAAACTGAGGCAGACCAACACTAAATGATTGCCCAGGGTGACAGAGCTGTATTTGAATTCAGGTCTTCCTGATTTTAAACTCAGTGACCTATTCACTCCATTATCTAGTTGCTCTGGGTGACTTCTTAGGGGGACTTTAGCATTTCAAAGAAACATATGACCTTAACAGACTAGACAGAATTGTTGAAAAACTGTCATGATATCATGGTGCTGCAAAGAAATTGCATCCTCCTCCCCCCAATCTCATTTGTGAGTAAACTATCCCCTGAGCAGTTTTAGAGTGCTAAATAAATGGTTCTATTTTGTCAGCACTTCCAAGCATCTACCCTGGCAGGTGCTGGTGAATTGAGTGACTGCATAGTTAATCAGGAAGAATACCAGTTTGGTGTTCTTGGGGTGCTATGGTGGCAAACATTTATAAAATTCAAGTTTTGCTGATTGGAAAATTTCTCCACACTAGAGTTTTCAAAGATATTGTATATTTTTACCTCTCGCCTCCAGAATGTCAGCTAATGTACATATGGATTTATTTGACTGATCAAAAATTAACCTGAGGAAATAGGTTAGTGTATGATAAAACTGTACCACAATTCTGCTCTAAATATTGTCTTTCTTAACAAATTTGTGGACTAACATGGAAGTTGAAATGTGAATTCTATGATGTAAAAGATTTAATGAGAAAAATGAACAAAGTTCAAGTACTACACAAGTCTTACAATCTCATTAAAGCACAAGAAATGTAGCTTGTAACATATCCAATATTTTTAATGTGGAAAAATCAGAGGTCTTCATTATGCCTACTAAACTTATTCCACTTTTGGCAAAGAAGGTTGTAAACTAACTGCAGATCTCCTCAGAAATACCCCAGGGAAAAAAGGTAACAGGTAAAATAAAATCAGATACAAACCAGAGTTCCTCCATCAGTCTAGGATGGCACAAAAGTAAGTTGAAATCCTGTGGACATTCTGGTCAGGCCTTAAAGCAGAAATGTCTCTAGGAAATAGTTTCTGAGACCAGTTCAGTCTCTAGGTGTAGCCACAACAGAGAGACAAAAACAAAACTGGTAAAAATCAGAGTAAAAGAGAATGCCAAGAACGAGTAAGCTTTCAATTTGGTCCTCTTATACTATCATAACAATGTTTTTGGCCATTCTCAACTGATATGCCCACTGTATTTTCCTTCTTAGCTACACTAAAACTGCTATCAATATTTTTGTACATGTGGGTCCTGTCCTTTCTATGGCTGCAGAAATTATAAAATTCATTCCTATATAATTAACTACCAACCAATTATTAAGGACATACTATGAACAAAATATTGTACCAAGGGCATGATAATTCTTTGGGAATCCATACCTATTAGCACATAGGGTTGCTTGGACATAAACTATTTTACCTAATAGATGCCAATCATTTTGATACTGTTGTTTTTTTATATTCTCCCAAAATTCAATGTAATACTTTAAGTAATACAGATGTTACATACTTGATTTCATTTGATCCTCATAGGAGGTCTTTAAGGGAATATAAGTATTATTAGTCTTGCTTGTTGAAAACAAGGAAACTGACACTGAAAGAGGTCAACTTGCCCAGAGCTATGTAGCTAGTAAATGGCAAAGAGTAAGAGAAAGATGAACTCTCCATCTGCCATTCAGATGACCCCAAAAGCAGGTATTAAAAACAACACTCTTGGCTACCAGTCAGAACCCACAAAGATATCCTTCTCTTAAAACAACATTTTCAATATTTTATTTTTAAACGGACTAAATGTAAAATATATCCTACGAGTAAAGATAGCAAAAAATCAAAAAACCCAATCCGTCAGTAAGCATGTTTATTGAAATATATGGTTATTTATTCCATAAAAATGCTTTGAATTTTTTCACCTATACAGACTGTACTAATGATATTGATACTATAATGATACTATATTATGCTAATAGTCACTTGCCTGAAATGTGACATAAAATAGTTTACAGATTGTTTATGTGATTTCCTCAGCAAAATATTTGATAATATGCTAAATCAATCACTTTTAGGGTATTACTGCACAACCACCAACTTGATAACTAATATGTTTTTCAGGGAGCTTATTTAAGAGCTTAGAGGACTTCTGTAATTCATATCACCAATATTGAGATGTGTTTCAGTGAGAGACTTCTGACTCAGATCTCTTATATTATTATTTTTGAAATATAAACCAAAAGAATTAGAGGAAGAAAATTTCCCCAAACTGACAATGATGATATAATCCACCAATTAGTTCTTTTTGACTTTAGAACAGTTAGTCCAATTATTATTAAATACAAACACATTCTCACACTACACAATACTCTATACATACACACACTCTGTACACAGACATGCATATCTATCAGTTGTGGAGTGGAGAGCTGGCTTTTCACATCATCCCTTTAATGTCCCATTCATTGCCTTAATAGGTTTCTTTAAAATGAGTGTAACCCATGACTTATAAATTATCTCCTCTTTGTTTACAGGTAGACAGTACTCTGGAAAGTACTTGAATTTATGCTCAAAGCCAGAAAAATTCAAGAATCATATCTAGGATGTATAGCCATGGACAGATTATGTAATCTCTCAAGTGTTATTTTAAGTTGCAAAGAAGGTGATAACCTATACTGGAAGAAGAAGCTTGCTCACTTGAAAGTTCCTTGTACTATTCATATTTAAGATATATCTCCCTTCTCTCTTTTCTTCCCCTTATTTTCTCTATTTCTTCTTTTGTTCTCTCTTCTTTCCTTTTACACTATTTATTATTTTATCTATCTGTCTGTTGTGAGCTTTTTCTTCTCAAGACGCAGCCAGGTGATAAAAGTTCAGATCTTTTATTATCTCCAATATAGCCCAGTTAGCTTAGAGGCCTATCTCTCTGCTTGGTTCCAAGAGCTCTCTCCAAATGTCGCCAAATCCAAAGGTCTGGTCCTTCAGCCTCTGCCTCTGCTTTCTTCAGCCTCCAGCCAACTCCAACTCTTCATGTCATTCCGGTGAAATCTTGACTTGTAGCTTCTTCACTCTGAAGAATGCTTCTTCTGCCACCAGCCAGCCAAGTGGAAAATATTCTGCCTTGCCTCGGAGAGAGGGCTTCTGGCGTAACTCCACTGAAATCTGACCGAGAGCTTCTGTCTGTTTCTTTTATCCAAGAGGGAGGAATTGTGGGATACGAGAGAGAGGGATTATGGGTTTTCTCCCATAGTGCTCTCTGGCCCAAAGAGCTTCAAGGGAGGTATGAACTCATTGAACTCCAATGAGTAAAGGTGTGAACACAAGCCTTGTATTAATTAGTTCTACTTAGTACCTTGTTTCTAGTTCTGCCCAAAACATCTTCTTGTAAGATTAGATCAACTCTAACTAGTTAGCCGTTAGTAAGGATTCCAACATCTGTCCATCCATCCATTTATGTATCTCTTATGTATCTATCTATTTATATATCTGCCAATCTATATATCTATCTATAATGTCAATTTCTAAGTTTAATAATTCACTATTCTTTACTAATTTGGAATTACTTAGAAAACACACATACAGAAACACAGACACACAATCTATATTTCAGTTATGTTTTTCTGTAATGAAACCAAAAACAAGACTCCCTTGAGAATTCAAGTCAGATATTCAAATAAGTATTTTCAAATAGTAATGGAATATTTAAATACTGAACAACTATATCAAACACTGCTAAAGAGAACACCACTCATTTCTTCCTGAGAGGGATTTAGTAGTAATGGCAAGCTTCTATCAGTTGTGTATTTTTTATGGGAATCTTGAATAGCATTATTATTATATAACAAGTAGAAATATATCTTGTATGTTTCAGATTGCAATTGAATATACAAGATTGTATATTCAATATATTCTGTATATTCTTGTGCTTTCTGAGCCATTTGACTTTAACAAAAATTAGTAATTAAGTGAAGTGTTTAGGAAATTGTCTAAGTGGTTATGTTTTATTTATGATTCAGAAAGCAGTAACAACATTCAGTACTTAAAAATTTGAAGGTTAAAGTCTTTGATGACTCATTCTCTCCTATATCAGTCTCTTGAAGAATCAAAAATTATAACAAGCAGAAGTCTAAGGAAAAATTGCCTTGAGAGCTAAATTTCCTTCCAGTCCATGAAGGGCTCAAGAAGCTCAATTCTAGATCATAGTTCCTTTTAGAGATTCTTATAGTCTAGGTCCAAACCTTTACTCCATTTTAAACTTCCAGATACAAACCAGTAAGTTCTTTCAGTGAACCTTATTTTTCTAAGTATGTCTAAATAAGCCAAAACATGCTTTTCCTGGGCATAGTGGCATTAACTCTGTCCAGTAAGAAGTCTAATATAAATCATAATTCTAGAGTTATAGGAATCCTATTCTAGAGAAAATGAAAGCAGACACCTGTCCAGAATAAAACACTCTGAAGAAAACAATCACATGAAACAGTCTAGCACAGTAATTATCAGGAAGGGGTAAAGCTCACTGGTTTAGTATTTTTTTTTTTTAGGAATTGTCTATAAGCACAAGCAGAGGCACTGCCTTGCCTAATTAGCAGCACTACAACGTATTAACAAGACAGTTTTCTGTAGTGAACACATCCCACATCACGGACAGTTAAATTAACATTTCATTGATGCAATAAAACTGCATTCTTTTGATTATAAATAAAGATCTGTGGTTCATGGTTCAGAACTTATTGGAATTATGATGTATCATACATATAAGTCATCTAAATCTTCAGTTGAAAACAGAAAAATTCTGCCATTAATATGTGACAATTACAAAACAACCTAAGGTTTGCAAAAGCACTTTAAATATATCATTTTATTGTCACCCTAATCTTGAAGAAGGGCACTACCATTATTGTTACTCTCTTTGAGGAAACAAATGCTCAGGCAGTTAAAGATAACAAGTGTCAGATATGAAATTCAAATTCAGATCTCTCTTGATTCCAAGTAAATAGATCTTGCCATTACTATGCTGAATCTTTAACGTGACACTGGAAATTTTTTTTTAATATACTTCTTATTTTTGAACAACCAACTATCTAGCAATACCTAAATTAAGTTTCTGTTCTTCACCCTCTTTCCTTCTATGTACTATATTTATTAAAGATTATATCAGTTCCCTTATGTCTATTCAGATGATTCTAACACAATTCATCCAGCTTGAATTATTCTCCTGAACTCTTAAGCACATCTCATACTGGCATCTCAAAGTCAGTATAATTCAAATATAATTCATTATTTCTTTTTCTATCCTACACAAAACTTTACCCTTCTCTATATTTCTGTTTTTGCACAGGGTTTCAGTATCCATGCACTCACATCAGCAAATTCAGAGTTATCCTTTCTCTCACTCATTCTCTCCATGTTTAATCAATTCTTGTTTATTCTACCTCTAGTACTTCTCTTATATCTTTTCTTTATCTTTCTAAATATGCAATATTACCTACAGTGTTGCAATGCTATCCTAATTGGTTTTACTTTTAAAAATTACTTTTAGCTTTTTGTCTTCAACATATCTTTGACACAGCTGATAAAATCATCATTCCAAAGTTCAGATTTGAGTACATCATTGCTCTGTTCAAAATCTATATTAGTTCTATGCAGTCTTTATGATAAAAAACACAACTTATTATGGCATTTAAAGTCTTCACAATCTATAAAGTTATATATATATAATATAATATAACTATATTATTCCTCTTTATATTTTCTTAAATTCCATCCAATCTAACTTATTTATTACTATTCTATTCACTTAGAATCCCATCACTTACCTATTGCCTAGTTTCCATTTTTTCCCCTCATTTTTCTCTTCTCTTATCCATCATCCATGTAGTTTCCAAAGAAATTTCTCCCAAGATATAAATGTGATGATGCCATTCTCTGACTCTATAATTATTTTGTGTGTTTCTCCCTATTGCTTGTAGGATAAAATGAAATATTCTCATGATGATATCTAAAGTCATTTAAATTTTGGTTCTAGACTACTTTCCCACACTTATTTTACAGTACCTCCTTCAAGTATTCAATGTTCTAGCTATACCACCAATCTGAGGTTCCCAGAACCATCCACTTAATCTTCCACCTGTAAGCCTTTGCAAAAGCAGCTTCCTCCCAGGCTTAGAGATGTTCAAAATCTATAACTTCCTTTAAATATCAGTTTAAATGAAACTTCCTTATGGAAAGTTTTTCTGATCTGCTAAGTACTCTGACTCTCCTATCACTTTGTATTTAACCTGTTTTTGTTGCCTCTCTTAGTCGAATTTGAGTGAGACTAAGTGTTGATAATGTTCCAGTTATGAATAGCCAGTCAAGTTGTAACACATGGCTTTGTTCATAGCATAGAAAGCATATAAACAAAATAAAGACCATTATAAATGTTATTAAAATATAATTGAATTAGATGATTATCTTTTTTTCCATGTTCACACAAGAACTTGATTAATTTTATATAAAGTCACTCAAAGCATATTAGAGAACTAAGACTCAATCTAGGTAATTATTCCTATGTTGAATCAAAATCTGGGAGTTTTCCACTTGTTATGCTGAAAAATTAGCTCAATTCTCCACTTCATAATTGAGATATCACAAAGCAAACATATTAAAGTTTCTGTTCTATTTTTTTATTTAATGGGAATGTTTTGAAGGATAGGTATAAGAGATCTTTAAGAAAGGCCAAACTGAATGTCATGTATTTTAATGATCACATGAACACATCTAGAATCAACTAATAAAACTTAATTGCCAGTGACTTGGCTCAGGTACACTAGTTTTGTTTCAGTTTGAACTTCAGATCATTTCTTTCGTAATTGGTGACATATGACTTTTGTAGAGTTTTTCCTGGGATCTGGACAATCTTTATTTGTATACCAAAAGAAATGCCAAAATAAAATCTAGCCATTGTCAATGAAGTATACAAAGACCATCCAAAATATGGTTGCTTCAGGCCCAATGCCTTTTTTCTAAGTTTAACTGTATATAAAATTCTTTAGAATCTTATGAGAATTTTAATCTATTTGGAGATTCTCTTTGGAGAAGACATAGGAAATTGTAAAGACAAATTAGTTTTGGAATTAAGCCCACTGCACTGATTTCCCCATAGTGTCTTCTCATAAGCTAAAAACACAAGGAGTTGGTATGATTAATAGCAGCCTGAGCTAACCTTACTCAAACCCATCATTAGATATATAAAACCAGCTGTTTCAAACTCAAACACTAATCCTACGGTATTTTCAAAGAAAATTGAAAATGTATTTGGAAAACCTAGAAATTCCTGCTAGATCATATTTCAGATCAAGGTATTTCATATTCTATATCACAGTTTGCTTGTTCCTGAGTATTTAAATGAATTCCAGTGTCTCTAACCACTCACTTAAGACTTAAATGTTGCAACAGTACTTTGCCCAAGCACCCATGCTCATTTAAAATTAATGGTTAGTTTAAAGTCTTTAATGACTATGTTTTGAAACTATTACCTTAAATTTTATACATTTATATGTAAATACCTATATGTGTACATTTACTATCTATCTTCTTTTTACTTCTTCTTAGACTCCATTTAAAAAAGGCATATTTGCAAATTAAATAATGGAATATTGTTGACAAAAATGTGATACATTGTTTTGGACATTTCTTGGTACATAAAGAATACAACAAAGTGTGAATTATTATTATCAAGTACACTAGATTCCCCAAAGCATATCACTCCCATAATAGATCATTTACAAAATAAGGTTGTGTCTCCAAAATCTCTAAACCAGTGGTGAAAGATGGAAAAAAAATGAATCATCTGGGCTTTAAATAAAATCTAGGTATCAGCATTATATAAAGGAATCAACCTGGAAATGTACTGTTTTTTTCCCACTTTTCTTATATATGTTTTGATGTGAGGCTATCATCTCTTCTAATAATTGAGAAAATACAATATGTAATTTGTATAGGTCAGAGATTTAAGATCAGGGAATTTAAATCCAGTATTAATAATCACTTGGGTATTCATGGTGAAAGAAGGTTTTGAATGAAAAGTGATTGGTCATGGATAATGGTATTAATGAATAGCAAGTATCAGGATCAAATAGGAAGTAAGAAACCAAGGTACAAATTTAAAACAATATTTTTACACCCTACAGATATGTAGACTGAGGAACCTGAGTGTAGGGAAATAGTCATCCACACAGACTTAACAAAATTTCAACAGGTAGGGCAAGGTATGGGGGAGAAAAGAGATGCACCATTAGCAGCCAGAAGACCTCATGCTAGGAAATGACTCATTTCTATTCCAAGAGAGTTGTGACTTTCTTTAACATTAAAAAAAAATTTCCTTGTCACAGTCATCAAGCTTCGGATAAGTCCTGGAAATTGAAACTATGGCAAGAAAAGGTAAGCTAGAAGAATTAAGAATGTTTATCTTATAGATGTGACGAAAGAGGCAAGACATGATATTTGTTTTCAAGTACTTAAAGTGTGAAAAATGTCCAAAAAGGGTTTTAGATTTATATTACCTACAACAAAGAATTATCAGAAGCAATAGTTGGAAGTTGTGCAAATGCAGATTTTTAAAATCACATGACAACATTTTCTAAAAGTGAAAATTTCCCCAAAATGGAAACTTCACAGAAGGGAGCACAATCACCGGAGTTCTTCGAGTACAAACCTCCCCAAATTGTTGCAAGTGCTTAGAATAGGCTTATACTCAAGCGAGGTTGCATTACATGACCTCTGAGATTCCTTCCATCTTAATATTCTTTAGTTTTTCCATTACATTCATTTTCATTCTTTCCTTAGCAGATCTCTATGCACTTGAAACTTTCTCTTTTCAAACTCATGGCATCTGTTTACTTCTTATCATCTTAGGTACTTACTGGTTTAGAGCACTGAACTGCATGACTCATGTCTTTGGCAAATCCTCATTCTCAACTGTTCTGTAGTAGTGAAATTCCTTATTGCTCACCCCACATGGTCATCTTTAGTGTATTGATCATTTTGTGTTATTATATAAATATATGTTATTAGAGAGTGGAGGAATCTTAGAGATATTCTACTCAATTATTTTTAATCAATGGGCCTCATATCTGTTTTTTTTGGCTGAGTCCACAAATTATAAATATGTACACATGCATCTGATGTATTTTATTTCATATAATAACATTACAAAATATATAATATTACATATACATATCCACACATATATATAATTGTTGGTTTGTTGGCTATTGGGTGGTTGTTGTTCTTCATACTGAAAGAGGACCCAAATGACATCACTATGTTAGAGTTAAGTGTCTGACTACGGCTGATCAGACCAATATGAGCTTGGAATGATCTGCCACAAGTGGACACAAATAGTCCCTATGAATATTCAGGATAGCTTCTCTAATTATGCCCATCTCAAGTTTCTTTTATGCTAATTCAATTCTGTTTTGCTCCTAGAGCACAACATCTTCTCTGGTGAGGGCACTCCATGATGAGTGGTCTTGTGCCAATGTCTCCCATGTCACACTAAATGTAATAGTATTGTGCATAGATATATAATAATTTTCATATTTATAGAAAAGTTGTGATGATTTATGATGTAAATTAATTTTAATAGTTAATCAATTCATAGTAGTTTGGGGGAAATTTCTAAATCACTGAATATTGTTAGTGGGCTTAGTATTAAAAGAACATGGATTATAAACTACAAGGGCCTTAACAGGCAATCTAGTTCATTCTCTTTTTACAGATGAGGAAACTGAGGTATGTCAACTTTTTGATACTATAAGAAACCCTATTTTAATACCAACTACCACCTTATTCAAAGAAGAAACTTTAATATTTGAAAAATTGATCTATTACAACCCCTGAACTTCAGCAAAACAAAGAAGAACTACCACCACAACATAATTCAACACCTCGATAACTAAGGCAATCCTCTGTTTATTTACAAGATCTTTTTAGATATGTTTTCTATTAAGGTTGGGAAGCCAAACTTAATAGAGAGTAATCTCATGGATTTGGTTGAAATGGCAATACTAGTGCAGGGAATGAAGGATGGTAGTAAAGTAGAGCCCTATAGTAATAACAACAGAGTACTTTACTATTATATTGCATATGCAACTAAAGAGAAATTTAATAAAATAGTGAGACAAATTTTAATAAACTAAAATTGAAACCTTCACTAACATAACAAGAATGATAGCATTATCTAACATTTGATATCACAGAGTGGCACAGCAGGATACATATTTAGAACTAGTTCATTATTTTAAAATACTAAGATAGACAAGAATCCAGAGAACTGTCTAGTGGTTCTGAAAGGACTTCTTTTAAAAGTGATTTTTCTAAGGTTGAGTCCATGCAGTCACAAAACTCAGCTTGGGTTTAATGAAGGTTTCAAAGATGGGCGATGGATTCTTTCAGTCATGCTAGGTATCTATGAAAAGACCACTAGCATTAATCTGGCAGTGCAGCAGAGGGAAAGAAATAATTGAAAAGGAGACATAAAGGGAGAAAAAAGACTGCTAGTAAAAAGTGGCATTCTGGTAGAATTACGAGGATATTTTTACAACACTACATTTATTTTTGGATGGCCTCCTTCACAGAGCCCAACACAAATGCATCACAGAGAAGTACAAAAGAGCAATAGTCCTTTTTATGGGATTCTGTTCAGTAGAAAAAAAGAAAAAGAAGATTTGGCCAGCAGCACGAATTTGTTCCACCTAGCTCAAATGGAAATCACTTTTAAAGCGGTTATGAAAAAAAATTTAGCCTGGTTCTCAAACAATATAACATTTTCAGGGTAAGGCTGATTCACTGAGATTCTTCCAGCAAATCATTATTCTTGCAATATGAGTAGAAAGGCATATTGTTCCAAGTTACAGGGAGAGCAAGGGAAAAGAGCTTGCATGGCAGTAGAAGAGGTAGGGAAACTTGATTTATAGGTTGTATTGATTTCCTTTTGTTAGAGGAAATTCTGAAATTCACCTATATCCAATCTGTCACTAAATCTTGCCAATTCTTCCTTAGAAATATCTTTCAAGTTTGTCCCTTCCACCCCACATCCACTGTCAATATGATAGACCTGGCACTTATATTATAATCTCACATATGGATTTTGTTAATCATTTCTTTACCATTCACCCCACCTCCTTATATATATTCTGCTTATCTTCACCCTTAATTCTATTCTTTTTCATTTCTTTTGGAACAATGATCAGGCTGTCATGACATCTCAGGTTTGTAATCCCTCTGCTGTCACTATTTCTTTTCTATTTATCTACAAATAACAGATTTATTTCCTTTGACCCTTCTAGTCTATTCAGTTAGTTTTCCAAATCTTGTCTTCATTAACTTTTAAGAAATTGTCTACATTGAATGCCTTAATTTTTTCTTGATCCCTTGCAATGAGTTTTCTAACCCCATCACTCTACTAAGCTTGATTTTTCAAGGGTAAATTATTACTTAATTGATATATCCAATATTAATTCAGTTGAATTATCCAATCTCCAAACATCTTCATAAGTTCTGACACTTTCACTTAATTCAGGAAGAATGAAGATTTCCTAAAAATAAATCTGAATGATCAACAAAAGACAAAGATAAAAACATAGGAAACAAGAGCAGTGAACTTCAATTTTTTGAAGAAAAAAAAAAGACAAAATAAGAGGATGTCAAGAGATAGAAAGGATGTCTTCATGTGCACTAGGAAGCTGGATAATAGAAGAATGTCACATATATTAGAAAGAGCTAGGATAAGAGAAATGAATGTCTGAAGAGTAACAACAGATAAAAAGCTCTTTTGCAAGAGGTGGCAACTGTACACTCTGAAAAGAAGTAACTCCTTGTCATTTATGGAAAGTTGTTGCTAATCCATAGGTGCTGTGAAATGTAAGTTCATTCTTCCAGGGTCAAACAAAGAGGAAAGAGGCATCTAATATTACTGACTTCATGGTGAAGGTTACTGAGGCACCTGTTTATCAATGTGATAACAATAAAGAGAGGTCCTATTCTCCTAGGGCATGTATTTAAGACAATATAGAGAACCTTTCCAAATGTGTCAAACTAAAGGATTATTGCCGATTTCTAGTGATATATAAGTATACAAATAATATTGTCAGAAGAGACTTAGTAAGGTTTGCTAAAGATTTCTAAGTCTTAGATAAGAACATAGTGGTATTTTCTTTACAGTGTCCATCTAGACAAGCAAGAGTTTCAGTAAAGAAGGGAGTGAATATTATGCTAAAGAATGGGATTTTTACTTCTGGGTTGCTACTTAATTGAGGAATGACAAACTTCTATCCAAGGCTAGAATATAACTCACATAGACTGGCAAGAATGTATGTGTTAGAGTGGGAGAAGGGAAAGGTATTCTTGTTATTACTTATATTTAGAATTACAAATTTTGTTTTTTATTAAAAATATTAATTTTTAAGAGACTAGAGCATTAAAGACCAACAATAGCCAATAGCATCTCAGTCCTTATGAGTGTGGACACAGCAAGTTATACTTGATATAATCCTCACATAAACTCCAGGGCATTTAAAGGAATTGTTCCTGGTCTTCCTGCCATTTGAAGAAAAGAAGACTTTCAACTGACTGATGAGTCAGAAAGTAGAATTTTTCAAGAGACACTAAGGTAAGGATTTAATCTGTTTCAGGGATGTGTCTGAAATGTTTCTGTTTTGTGCTTTTCTTTTCTGTTCTTAGATGAAATAGTGTTGGGGAGAAGAATGAGCTGCTAGAAATCCAGTAGGTGGTACTTATGCCAGATTTGGTATATAGCTGAATCTGGTGAGAAGCAAAATGCTTAATAACCTCCATGATCAGGCACAATGCATTCAAGACAACTAGCAAAACAAAACAAAACAAAACAAAACAAAAAAAAGAGCAATAATGTCACTTTGAAAGCAAAGTTGGCATGACAAATGCTTTGTAGCAACTGAAAGTTGATCCCACTTTCCCCCGAGGGACTAAGGTAATATAGAGAAGGGATGTTCCTAGCCAATATGGGAAAAATGTCTTTTAAATTCTGCTCTTGCTATACATTCTCAGTAAATATATCTTTGTTTCTTTCTCTTGAGCTTGCCCAGGAAAAGATCCAACTCTTCCTCAGAGAATGAAGCAAAAGAAAGAAAAGGGGACAATGCTGTAACATTTCAAGTTATAACATACAAAATATTAAGAAGCTCCCAAGAGAGACTCTGTTTTCTCAATAAAATAGGAGGTAACTCCTTTGTTAGAAGAAGGGAATTCAGTAGAGAAGAGCTGATTTGAAATATCCAATGCAGGAAGAGCAATATCAAAGATAAAAGAAGAATAAAAGATAGCGACTGAGATTAGATAACAAATCTGTAATGGGGCCAGTTGACATCACTATATTCTCCTGCAGTGTTTAGTACTTTTAAGTACTATAAGAAAAAGAGAGGAAATTCAAGATGGTAGCGATTGGGAAGGTGTGAGCAATGACAAATCAAGGGAACAAGAAATTGAAACATAAATGATAGTTGCTTTCCTGGCCAACTATAAGGTCAAGATTGCAAAGCAAGGAAGGTGGGTGAAAAATAAATGAAAAAGACTGGGATTAAGGAGAAACAGGAAGATTGAGAGAAAGATTTGTGAGGAGAAAGGAAAAAGGAGAGACAGAAGAATGGTACTTATGATAAAAAAAGAATTTCAGAGATGAAGATAATAAAAGAAGAATTGATGAATGAAAAAATCTAAGTTAATCAAATCAATCCATTCTTTTTATAGATGAAGAAACTGAAGGGGAGAGCTTTAAAATAATATGCTCAGAGTCACAAAATCAGTTTGTGAAAGACATGAACTCCTAAATTTCAACACAATTTTCTCACCAAAGAATAAACTTAATTATAAGGCATCTTATATTTTCCTTTTATATTTTATTCTTGTGACTTAAGGATAGCTAAATGGCACAGTGCATAGAGTGAACTACAATTCTGAAGGGTTGGGTTCAATTAACTAGCAATGTGACATGGTAAGTCATTGAATTTTTGCTGGTTTCAGTTTCCTAAGTTGCAAAATGGGTATAATTAATACTTCTTCCTTCCCCTTCCCCTTTACACCAATAGCCGGTTGAAATCATAGTTTATTTATGTATACACACATACACACACACACATACATACTAGATTTATATTAATCTAGTTCTAACTTTTATCCTGAGTTAGCCTTGTATCAATTGTTTTCTGGAATCTGAAACTGGATTCTCATAGGTGAATCAAATCCAAAACAGAAGTTATTATATTTCTTTCAAAATTTTACCCTCTCCCAAACTTCTCTGTTATTGTTCAAAGCACCATCATGCTCTCAAGGCATCAAAGCTCAGAATATTGTTACTTTTGACTCCTCACTCTTTCCAGACACAAAGATCCAATCTATTGATAAAATTTGCCATTTTTACATCTCTCTCTCCATTCACATAGTTACATTCAGTCTCCATAATTTCTTACCTGGAAAATTACAATAGCCTTCTAACTGGTGTCCCTGATCTCCAGTCTTTTCCCAATCCAATCAATTTTCCATTCAATGAACAATATGATGATAATAAAGTATAATCTAATATTGTCAACCATTTGCTCAATGTTTCACTTGCTTTCTATTAATTCTAGAATTAAATATAAACTATTCTGTTTGACATATAAAATTCTTAATAATCTGGCTCTTTCCTACATCTACACTTTAACACTTCATTCCCTTTTATGCAGTCTACAATTGATCCAACAACAGGGACTTACTTGCAATTCTTTGAACATTTTATCTCCTTGTTCTGTGTCTATTTACTGACTGTCCCTCCCTAGAATGCTTTATTTTTATACCTCTTCCTATTATTGTTCCTGGCTTCCTTCAATATTCAGATCAAATGCTATCTTCTATAATAAGGCAGTTCCTTGTTCTACCCAACATTCTCCTTTCTTCCCCACAAAGTGCTTTCTCTCTTAGAATGCCTTTCACGTATTATGTACAAATTTTGTATATAACAATTGACTTATTGTCTTTTCCATATCAATGTTTCTTGAAGTCAGGGAATCTTTTTTGTATCCCTACCTCTTAGCAGAGTGCCCCCCAAATTATAAAAGTTTAATAAATGTTTGTTGATTTTCCAGATGCCTTCTAGATCATTCCAGAAAAGTGTTACTTAATAAATACTTGTTGAAATGTATTTGTCCACTTCATATTGAATAGGCAACTTAAAATGAGAAGAAAAAAACAAAATAAAAGGCAAAGAAAAATATGTAAAGAATAATGAGTATCAATAGTAAAAATAAAAATAACAAACCTCTTTTCTTAAATCGAGACATATTACACAGAATAATAATATATTTTAAACTGATCTTTTGATATTTAGTTTGAAATTTAATTTGAAATTAAAAATTAAAATATAAAATATAAATAAAATATAAAAAATTAAAAATTAAAAAAAACTATTCATTAATAGTTTTAAATGTCTACAAAATCTAACTCTGCAACAGACTTCCCAGTTAATAACCATTGTTCTTCCCTCCATCCAAAAAGGAAAGTGAACCACAATTATAGTGACAAAAATCTGACCTTCAATTTGGTTAGGGAAAAAGTAAATAAAAACAGACATATTTTTTGGAGTGACTTTTGATTCTGGGAAATATGTATCATCTAGTTTATTCTTCTGGGTATTAGGATATCTTTTCACTCATAGCTTCTAGATGAAGCTTTCTTTATGCTGTTAAGGGACTCTCAAAGGAAGCAGATTCACAATTCCCTCCTGGGTTCTGAGTGAATCATTATAGAGACCTGGAGGTCAGACTGGGAGATTCCTGTAGTTTTTCATGATAGTAGGAGCCCAGGAACTCATGTTTATTTGCTGACTATTCTCCTTTAACCGTATACTCCATATGGCTGAGCTCAAAGGTCAATGTAATACAATAAGTTGAAGCCAAAATGTCAATATGGAAAGGACTGTATCTAATATATTGGAGCTTAAAAAAAAAAACAACACCTCATTTAACCTTCTTTATAAAGCAATTAACAATGAAACATAAACTATGAATCACTGTTAATTCCACATCATCAAAGTATCCTCATTTATACATTGAATCAAGACTAACTACTGTTATAAATCAGGAACTAGGATTTAATTTCTGAGAAACTCACTTCTGAACCTGAATTCATTTTCTTTAACCAAGCTGTAACAAGCTACTATGGCATGATTGATTTTGCCAGTGTTTCTGCATGTCCTGAATAGGATCTTTCCATCTGTTGCCCTTCTCCATCTGTTCTTGCCTCTAGCTGGTCCCAATTCATATCCAGTTGATTGAAAGCCACCTGAAAAATCTCCATTCTGCTGTCAATGGCTTGAAGAAGCCTTAAGAAAGATAACTGCTTCAGTCATTCAGACATGGCAAAGCTTACTGTAGGTGTTCAGTGAGCAAATGGAAACTTGCCAACTCAATGGTGAAATTGATAGTCACAATGTAAAAGCAGGGCATGTTGAAATCACATTAGAAAATACTATTTTTAAAAGTATAATACTGTTTATCCCAGGACACATTATATGTTCTAGAAGATATTTATTAACTCTCAATCAATTATATTTGTCTACTATATAATTTTGTGCCTATTAAAATTATATATAATAAATATATATGTTTTTGTTCATAATTGTTATTCTTCAAGGGATAATTAGCCTTTGAATCAAATTGTGGATTAAAAAATTGTGGGTTCATATCCTGGCTCTGACACTCAACTGGCTGTTATAAGTATGAACAAGTCATTCAAACTCTCTCCAGCCTCCATTTCTTCATCTGCAAAACGGGGATAATATTTTTAGTATTTTTTGTATAGTAATTATGAAATTATTTTTAAAATCTTAAAGTTCTATCTATACTGAGTATAATAAATTAATCAAAAAGCATTTATTAAGTGTTTGATATGTGCCAGACTATGCTGTTCTAGGGATAAAAAAAAAAAGTAAAACCAATTCCTACCTTTAAGGAATTAGCTTATTAAAGAGTGGCAAAATGTAAATAATTAGCTTCTCAAAGAGGACCAAAATGACATTACTATGTTATAGTCAAGTTACAATGTGTCTGACTGTGGCTAAATAAATCAATATGAGATCAAAATACTCTGTTATAGGCTGGGTACAAATAGTCCATGTGAATGAGGTGGATTCTGTAAATTTGAATAACTTATGCTTTTTTTGAACCATTTCAATTTTGCTTTGCTCATAGACCAAAATGCCTTCTTTGATGCAGGTAGTGATGCTGAGTGATCCTATACCAGCACCTCCCATGTCACATAATTGATTCCCAGGTTCTTCAGCAAGACCTTGAGAATGTTCTGAAGGAGTTGAATCCTGAAAGACGCCAGGAAAATGGAAGCGAGGAAACAAAGCACTCCAGATGTGCATAAGTCAATATAAAGATACAAATAAGGAAGATGGAGGAAGGAGATGGGACATAGCAAGTAGAAGTGTGAGAGAAAGGGATAAAAACATTGGAAATGTAGAAAGGCCATGTTATGAATAGTGTTAAATAATGATCAGAGAAACTAAAAAAAATGATGCTAGAGATAATATAGAATGAATAATAATGATAAAATCATATATTTTTCTTGTTCAGTTATTTCAAATAAAAAATACATTATCTCTTGAGATAGAGGAATTCACTTCTCCTCCAGGGTCTGGAATAATCTAAAAGTAAAATACCTTCAAATTTAGAGTCAGAGGACATGAGGACAAATTCTGACTGATAGTGACCATCCAAGTAATCTTGAGCAAATCAACCTTTCAGTTCAACTACAAAATGATAGACTTAGACTTCATGACTTTAAGGTTTCACTACTAAATCCCATGACATTATGACTCATTATTAGATAATTAGTAGATGAGAATACATCATAAAAAAATTAAATCAAGATCTTTGTAATTCTACTTGGGGTTGACATCCAATTCAACATAGTGTTTGAGACCTCTTGATTATCCTCAAATTGGTTTAGCCTAGTTTCCTAGGATGTGGCCAATGTACATGCTAAGTCTTCTTAGGGTCACAGGTGAGAGGTAAATGGATCAAGTCGATGCCAAAGGTAGAAGGCAGCCCTGAAAAAAGCTCAGTAAGTCTCACATCAGAAATATTAGTTTTTCCAAACGCACCCTACTTCCTGATCTACTCTAATACTGCCTCTTAACATCTGATGGAATGGGCAGATGAGAAAAAAAATTGTTCCAATGGGCATGAAGGCAGCTGAAGTGGTTTCTGTGGAGCACTTAGAGCTTGGTTAGACATCAAAAAACACCAGGGTCATCTACTATATCTCAAGCCATCATCACTTGTCTTGATTCTGTACTGCCACTGAGTAGTGATGACTCTAGAAGAGAGAGTGGGACAGATAACTTCCCATAACTCTGCCTCACTTAAACCAAAAGACATTATCCATACCATTTTTATCATTTCTACCTATCGTAAAGGCCTGCGGTGAGGGTGAATGATTAAGAGCAAGAATGGACACACTGAGAGGTATATTCACAATCCTGCATACAGGTGACCCAGGCCACAGAGTCATCTTCTCATTGGAAGCAGAAGTGGGATTTGGCTCACCATTAGTACATGGAATGTATGCACAGTTATAGACAATACAAAATTCAGTAGACCCAAAAGACTTACATTCCTTGTGAGAGAACTCAAAAGGTAACACATCCAAATAGAAGCCTTGAGTGAAACATGGCTGGTAAATGAAAGTCAGCTTATTGAAGTTGGAGCTGGATACAAGTTTTGATAGAGTGGCTGCGATGAAAAGGAGTACTTGTGAAGTTGGTGTAGGTTTTGCAATCAAAACTAATCAAATAAATAAGCTTGTCTGCCTACCAAAAGGAATAAATGATGGACTTGTGACATTGTAATTGCCATTTGCAGGAAAATGCCATGCCATTGTCTTCAGTATCTATGTTCTCATCATGATGAACCCCGATGAGGTTTGGGAAAATTTTATGAAGACTTGGAGATCCTTATCATCAATGTGTCAAAAAAGGAACAAGATTATAATTTTGGGTGACTTTAATGCTAGAGTAGGCTCAGTCTACCAGACATGGTAGGAAATTCTTGGGAGGAAGGAAATTGGAAACAGCAACATCAACTGTCACATATTACTGAAGATTCGTGCATCTTATGACATTCTCATCACCAACACTGTCTTCACTTTGACATTTAATAGACTATGTGATTGTAAGAGATAGACAGGATGTAACCTGTGAAGGTTACACATGGTGCCAAGTAATGGATTGATCATAGACTTATCCTTTTTGAGGTAAATACTTGCATTCAACAAAAGCAGTGGCCCCAAAGCACAAAGATTTCCAGAATTAATGTCAATAGATTAGAGAGCTTTTCTAGAGGTTACATTTTGTTGCTAAATTGGAGGATAAGTTGATCCAACACACAATTGGTAACAGTAGAACAGAAAAGGAGTGCTTTCAGATATTTGGCATACTGCACTGTATTTACTCATCAAGATCAGAACATTCATAAATATTAAGACTGGTTTAATGATAGGAAATCCATAAGCTGCTAAAAGAAAAGTAAGATCTTCATAAGTTGTACCAGCAGCACAGTTCATCTAAGAAGGCAGCATTCAATTCCATCAAAAAAAAATAAAAAAGAAACTTAAGAGAGATCAGGATTCTTAGCTCAATAAGTAGACAGATGAAATTCAGTTTTATGTTGATAGTTACAATCCAAAACACTTTTATGATGCACTGAAGGCTATTTATGGGCCAAAGATCTATGATGCCTCTTAACTACTCAGTACTGATGGAACCACATTGATTAGTGATAAGGACATTTTCCTAGAGGAATGGGCTGAACACTTTCATAGTGTTCTCAACAGACTACCATCAATCAATGCTGACATCATTGCCTATTTACCTCAGGTTGAAATCAGTCTCTAGATAACGTTTCAACTGAAGAAGAGGTTTTGGATGCCATATGGCTTTTTTGGGTGGGAAAGCTGAGATTTACAAGTGTGTGTATGTGTGTGTGTGTGTGTGTGTGTGTGTGCGTGTGCATATGTGTGTGTGCATGTGTGTGTGTGTGTGTGTGTGTGTCCAGTGCGCATACAGAAACTGGCTGAAATTTTCCATATCATATGACAAGATGAGGTTATTTATTCCCCAGGAGTTCAAGGATTCTCCTCATTCCATCTTTAAAAAGGCAAAGGGAATAGATTGTCTTGCAACAATTTTATGGGGATCTTTCTCTCTTAGTCATTCCTGGAAAGATTTCTGCTGTATTCCTCCTTAATAGGCTAATCTTTTTTATTTCTCTTTTTAAAATTTATTTTTAATATTGCTTTATGAATTGTGGTGGGAGAGAAAAATTAGAGCAAAAGGGAAAAATCATGGAGAGAGGAATAAAAAGAAGTGATCATATCATGTGTTGATCTACATTCAGTTTTATTAGTTTTTTCTGTATGTATATGTCATTTTCTGTCCAAAGTCTTTTTTGATTGCTTTGGATCACTGAACTACTGAGAAGAACCAAGCCTTTCATAGTTGATCATTGCATATTCCTGCTATTATTGTGTACAATGTATTCTGGGTTTTGCTTATTTCGCTCAGCATCAGTTAATGTAAATCTTTCCAAGCCTTTCTAAAATCAGTTTGTTCATCATTTTACTCCAGCAACAATGCATTAGTATCCCCTCCAACATTTATCATTACCTTTTCCTGTCATTTTAGCCAATCTGAGAATTGTAAGTTCAGAGTTGTTTTAATTTGCATTTCTCCAATCGATAGAGATTTAGAGCTTTTTATCATACAACTATAGATGGCTTTAATTTTCTCATATGAAATTTATCTGTTCATGTCCTTTGACCATTTATCAATTGGGGAATGACATATTCTTATACATTTGACACGGTTCTCTATATATTTCTTTAATCTTGTTTTTGTGGTTTTGTTTGTACAAAAATCTTTTAAATTTAATGTAATAAAAATTGACCATTTTGCCTTTTATAATGTTTTCTAGTTCTTTGGTCATAAATTCCTCCCTTCTCCAAAGATCTGATAGGTAAATTATCCCTTGTTTTCCTAATTTGTTTATGGCATCATCCTTTATGCCCAAATCATGTAACCATTTTGGCCTTATTTTGGTATTAATAAATACCAGGTATTAATAAATACTCTTCCAGCTGGAAGAGGGTCATCTACCTGAGAGCCAGTGTGATTTCAGAAAGGACTGAGGAACAGTTGATATGGTGTTTGTTGCCTGGTAATTCCAGAAATGCCAGGAGCAGAACTGCAGTCTGCAGAAATGGGTCTGTACCCATTTGTAGATTGGAACAAGGCCTTTAATACTGTCAGTTATTATGGCCTATTAAAAATTACATCAAAATTTTGTTGCTCAGAAGAGTTCATCATTATCGTATGTGAGCTTCACATGACAATACTCGTTAGCCTTCTGGACAAAGGATGATGCTCTTTTTTTTCCCAGTCACCAGTGGAGTGAAACAGGACTGTGTGCTTGCTCCCAAGCTTTTTAGCATAATGTTTTCAGCCATGTTGTCAACTGCCTTCAATGAGGATGAACGAAGTCAGTTACTGTACTAATGGTAAATTCTTCAACTTGAAAAGGCTACAAACCAAAACTGAAGTGGAGGGAGTGCTGGTGCATGATTTTTTGTTTGCAGATGATTGTGCACTCAAGGCAGCCTCTGAAACAGAGATGCAACAAAGTATGGAATGATTCCCCACTGCTAGTATAATTTTGGGCTGATAATGAACACCGAGAAAACACGCTTTGTTCCACCAGCCAGCACCACACCATTCATATGTGGAACCATCAGTTACAGCAAATGGAGAAGTTTTGAATGCTGTAGCTAAGTTATCTTACTTTCCAGGAATATCCATACTGATAATGAAGTTACATGTATTGCCAGAGTTAGCTCAGTGTTTGAAAGGCTCCAAAGGAAAATATAGGAGAGGAGAGGTATTAAATTGACGATCAAACTGAAGGTCTATAGAGCCACTGGGCTGACCTTATTGTTGTAAGCCTGTGAAATGTGGCTAGTATACTAGCACCTTGCAGGAAACTGAATCGCTTTCATTTGAATTGTTGTAGGAAGATTCTGAAGATCATCTGGCAGGATAAGATACCAGACACTGAGGTCTTTTTTCAAATTAAACTGCCAACCATTCAAACTCTTCTGCAGAGAATACAATTCCATTGGACTGGCCACTTTGTTCAAATGCCAATTTGTGAAAAAGATTTTTTATGGAGAACTCACACAGGTCAAGCACTCATATAGTAGTCAGAAAAAAAGCAATATAAGGACATTTTCAAGGTCTCTTTTAAGAACTTTATAATTGATTACATGATATGGAAGACACTAGTATAGTGTCTCCAGCATAGTATACCTTCATCAAAGAAAGTGCTGAGCTCTATGAGTAAAGCAGAATTAATTGAATTAGCTCAGATGGAATATGAGATACACAAAGTTAGAGAAGTCACTCCAAATGTTTATATGGACAATTTGTGACTGACTTGTGGCAAAGCATACTGAGCTCTTATTGGTCTGATCAATCACAGTTGGACACACTGGAACTTGACTCTAACAAAGGGATATCACTTTGATCCTCTTAGAAGATGAAGGACAATAACCATTAGAGTCAAGCATGAAAACATATATAAAGAAAAGATATCTATAAACTTGAGACTTTCACTGCCATAGTGAGTTAGAGAAAGTTCCTCCCTTTTCTCTCTCCCTACATATTAACTAGCTCTGAAATAAGTGAAGCAAGTAGCCAGTTTCAGAAAATTACCAGAGATGATCCCTCTTTCTCTCTTCCTCCATCCATTGACACACTACTTAATTGCATCCCTAAGGATTTGCAAGCACAGATGTATTCCATAGCCCAGAGACTACCCTGATTTTTGCCTGCCCCCTGCAGCCCTGCCCTTAATCCTGTTACTAACAGGATGTAGTGAAAGAGCTGAAAAATTGTTTCCCCTTAGACATGAACAAACCTAATTTGCATAGCACACAAAAGCATGTGTCCCTCTGATTTTATCTAAGCAAAGAAATGCTTGGCTCAAGGCAGAGGAAAGAGATAGTAGCAAGAAACAAGCCCAATATCTGGACCAAGTCCTAGTGGTTCTTCTAGGACTTTTCTAAACATGATGAGAGTGAGAAAAGTACTTGATTACACTGACTCTGTCACCTCCACAAAAAGACCATCCCAATCTCTCTAGTTGGGAGTTATCACACCTTGGAACTGGCTGGCAAACACTTATACTAAGGCTTTAGTTTGGTCCTTCTTTCTCTTGACCAGAATTACTTAAATTCTAACCCTGAAACTTAGAAAGCAAAGATAAATACACACAAATGATGATCAATCAATAAACATTTATTAAGTGCCTACTACACATCACATACAGTAGCAAGTGCCGATGGATACAAAAAGAGGCAAAAGACAGTCCCTGTTCTGATAGGGAACTATTTTACAAATCCCTTCTCCCTTTTTCTCTTTTACACCAAAAGGAATAAAAGCAATTAGCCTTCTTTTACATTCAAAATGCTTATATTTGCCACCTAATTCATTTGTACTTATCAGGAAAAGGAGAAAAGAGGTTGTGTGATTTCCCCACTCTCCCCCCAATAGTGAATAGTTGTTGGACTCAATGTAAAAGTCAAATTTTTTACTTCCAAGATACATCTAATTAAAGGTTTTCTTTTCTTATCACTCCTACATAGAACAATAAAGATAAGTCAGGAGAAAAACTCACTGGATTAATAAATCTTTCCTATGATGGGAGTTCTTGTCAGTGTGATAAATTATTTGCCATATGGGTATTACAAATGTATTTGCTACACATATTTACTTCAGAAAGTTTTTCAAGCAGTTTTCATTCACCCTTGGGGCTTTCCATCTGTTGAGAAAGCCTGTTCTCTATATCATAAGTGCACTAGTTTTAAGGTATCAGTGATTCCTCTCATTAAATATTAGAAAAAAAACCTAGAATTTTTGCCTGTCTTTAAAATAGTGTTTATTTAGTCATCAGATTGATGCTCTTACAGGAGAAAGAGATATAATGGGTTAGGCTGGAGTTCAGAATCAAATGCTAGTAAATGGTACTTGAATTGATGAAAAATCTAGAATTCCTGTTCAATTTGAAATTCTGAAAGATTTCTTGATAACAACCAAACTGCCAAGATCAATGTGAGAAAAAGCTTCTCATTCATTCTTTAATTATGGAGTGGGAAAAATTCTGATATTATCAAATTGTAAAATCACAATCATCCAAGTTAAATGTTGAAAAAAATAACTAGGGGTGTACAGTATTTTTTTTGTCTTCTGAAATATAGTCTATATGAATATGAGCGTATCTGCCATATTTTGGTTATTTATTCCAGTATTTAACCCTAATTATCAGAAAACTCTTTCAAAAGGTCTAATTCATATTTGATTAAATTCTCTCCTTTCATCTTACACATGAGATCATTAGATGTACAGACAATTTGATTTTAACTTTAGTTGAGCTGCTATTACATGTGTGATGCTGGGCAAGTCTTTTAACCTCAATGCATCTCGCTTACATTTCTTAATGTCTGAGATGAGAAAATTGGGAGAGAATCCCGGAACCTCCTTCTTCTAAATGGCATTAATTCTACAGCCAGTCATAGAACCCCTAACTGCCAAATCAGAATGAACAAAATTCTATTACAAAATATCTTATGTTTCAGTTAGGTAGTATAGTATAAAGTGCTGGACTGGGGCTCACAAAAATCCGAGTTCAAATGTAACCCTAGATAATATTTCTAGCATTGGCACAGTGTTTGGCACATAGAAGACGCTTAATAAATCTTGTTTGAAGTTCTCTGACCAAATAAAACTATTGAATAGATCTCTGGAACATCATATATGGAAAAAGAGACAAATGTATATCTACTGCTTGTTACTTGTTTCATTTTTTAATCAGGAAGATGGGGATGATGAAAAAGATATGAAGAAGTTTCAAATAATGAAAGGAAAAGTAATTGCTAAATCATAATACCATTTTTGATTAGATTTTATTATTAAGTGAGTAATTCACACTGAGAAAAATACTGGCCTATTTTTAATCAGTATCTTTCTTTATGATTATTTGTGGCAAGGTCATTCAACATGCCAGTTCCTGGCATACATTTATTGCCTTTTTTTCCTTGTAATCCTCACTCTGACTCTAATTATCCTAAACAAAATTTTCTCCTTTCTGCCTGCCTTCTTTCTCATTGGAAATTAATTCAGAATGAAAATAACAGCAGTAGTATATATAGCAATAATCATAGTACTAATGGTCATAATGGGGGAGGGAGTAGTAGAAGTTACTGAGTTCTTAAAGGTTTGTAAAGCACTTGACTTATATTATCTCCTCTGAATTTCATGACAATCTCGTGAAGCAGAGACCATGGGTATTATGACCTCTATTCTGAGTCTCAGAGTGTACTAAGTTACACTAAATGATTTGTCCATGATCACATAGGTAGGAAATGTAAGAGATAATTTGAACCAAAGTTTTTCTGTATCCTACCACGACACTACTCTATGATGGCTCTTGATAATATTCTGACCTTTTGTGAAAAGGTTTTTACAGGAGCTAGATTTTTGAAATCAGATTTCCAAGTGAGAGAATTCCATGGAAATGAACCACAAAAATAACGAAGAGATATGATTTCAGCAAGATGTTCATTCATGGCCAGCATGGAGTCCAAATGTTTTTCTGGTCTTTCTCTAATGAAATGTATCAATGAGAAAGGAAGTTAGGTGAAATAGTGTAGTGAGTGCCGAGATTGGAATCAAGATTTCTTATTTTCATGAATTCAAAGATGGCCTTAGACACTTACTAACTGTGTGATCCTGGGCAAGTCACTTAACCTTGTTTGCCTTAGTCTCCTTATCTGTAGAATGATCTGGAGAAGGAAATGGTAAATCACTCTAGTATCTCTGTGAAGAAAACCCCAGATGGGATCCTAAAAAATCAGACACATCTAAAAATGACTGAACACCAACAAGATTGACAAGCTCTAATAACAATATAATTTCCTGATCCCCTAGAATTTCCCAGCTATGTGATAATAGGCAAGCCAATTAATCTCTCTGAACCTCAGTTTCCTCATCCAAAAATGTGAGTAATAATATCTGTAATCTCTATATCATTTTATTGAGATGAAACTCAAATGAGAAAATGTCTATAAAGAACTTCATAAAATTTAAAACTTCATAAAGATGTCAGTGTTGTCATTATTTTTAGTGATTATATATGAAACACTATGCTGTATAAATTTATTTTCTCTTACCTTCCTTTATTTTTAATTTTCCTTTGTCAGCTCAAGGTTGATAGAAGAGAAAAATAGTTTTGCCTATGACAACTTCACCTACCTTAATTGATCCCAGCTTTTCTAGTGACTTTCTCAGACTACAGTTATTTGTCACAATGAATCTAACAATCATAAGATCATAGGATTTAGATTTGAAAAAGACATTATAGTTCATGATGTCTAATCTTATTTTCCAAATGAGAAAATTAAGGCCCAGAGAGTACTGATTACTTCCTAAGGTCACTTAGCCAATGGTAGAGTCCATACTCAATCTTTGGTCTTCCAGTTCCCAGTCTCATGCTCTTCCAAACATCCTATCCTATCTAAGGCAGCTCGGTAGTACAAGACTTAGCGTATAGGGTTTGGAGTCAGGAAGACTCTTCCTGAGTTCAAAGCTGTATGAGTTTGAACAAGTCACTTAATCCTATTTATCTCAATTTCCTTACTTGCAAAATGAACTGGAGAGATGGCAAACAACACCAGTATTTGCCAAGAAAATCCCAAATGAAATCGTTCATGTTTGAAAAAAAGATCAAAAATTGTTAACACTATTAATGTCAAAGCTGACTTAATGTGTGGCTCAATTAGGGAGGCTTTCTCTCTATCTCCTTCTTGATCATTTCTTCAGAGATAACAGTCATCTTTATTTCCCCAGCATATGTAGCATGAACCAGTAACCATCGTGTGAAATTTATCCATGCTTTGGGTTTGAATAATTTGGGCTTCAGAATTTCTATCTTCATTATGCTACTGACATTGAAGATTAATGAAGAACTATAACCTTAGTTATAGTACTTTAAGTATATTGCTTTAAGAACAACTCGGAGTACATATGGACATATGATGGAAGATACTATCTGCATCCAGAGAATGAAATGAAAAATAGAAGTATGTATAGAAAGCTATTACATGTATGTGCACGTGTGCTTATATATGTACATATATACATACACACATATATTTGTACCATGTTTCCCCGATAATAAGACCTATCCCGAAAATAAGCCCTCCCCTTACTGTGTAAGATTCCTCTAAAATAAGCTCTCCCTCGAAAATAAGCCCTATTGAGATTGCTACTGTAGTGAAGGTGATCCCCTGCACTACATGCTACATTACGGTACCCTCTGTATGCACCGTTCCCTCCCTCCTCCCCCGGGTGAAATGCACGCCGTGCTCCGAGCTGCATCCAATCAGAGCTGCAGCAGTGAGTGTGTCATCCTGTTCTTCCTTTTTTTTTTTTTTTTTAAATAACTTTTTATTGATAGAACCCATACCAGGGTAATTTTTTACAGCATTATCCCTTGTATTCACTTCTGTTCTGATTTTTCCCCTCCCTCCCTCCACCCCCTCCCCTAGATGGCAAGCAGTCCTTTACATGTTGAATAGGATACAATACATGTGTGCAGTTTTCTTGTTGTATAGGGAGAATTGAATTCAGAAGATATAAATAACCTGGGAAGAAAAACAAAATGCAAGGAGTTTATATTCATTTCCCAGTGTTCTTTCTTTGGGTGTAGCTGCTTCTGTCCATCTTTGATCTATTGAAACTGAATTAGCTCTCTTTATTGAAGAGATCCACTTCCATCAGAATACATCCTCAAACAGTATCATTGTTAAGGTATATAATGATCTCCTGGTTCTGCTCATTTCACTTAGCATCAGTTCATGTAAGTCTCACCAGTCCTCTCTGTATTCATCCCGCTGGTCATTCCTTACAGAACAATAATATTCCATAACATTCATATACCACAATTTACTCAGTCATTCTTCAATTGATGGGCATCCATTCATTTTCCAGCTTCTAGCCACTACAAACAGGGCTGCCAGAAACATTTTGGCACATACAGGTCCCTTTCCCTTCTTTAGTATCTCTTTGGGGTATAAGCCCAGTAGAAACACTGCTGGATCAAAGCATCCTGTTCTTCCCTAGTGATTTGCTTGCTAGTGCCATTGAGAGCAGTGCCGCAGAGATGAGCTGAGTCAGGACAACATAAAAACCTGGTATGTAAGCGGGAGTGAGGGGACATGATGGAGAATAAAAGAAGAACTCAGGGGGCATGATGGAGGATAAAAGAAGAACTCAGCCAGCACTCACCGTGCTAAGGAAATGAAGAACTTCCTTGCAGAGAGAAGAATAGATCAAGTAATGATTCCTGCAGGAATGACTGCCTATCTCCAGACCCTTGATATTACAATAAACAAGCCATTCAAGGACCATTTGCGCATGAAAGTCAATGACTACATTGAAAATAGAATGGAAAGAAATCAGCATGGAAACTTTGTGAAGCCCTGTCTGTAAGAAGTCGTGACTTGGGTGAAGAAGTCATGGGATAAAATTACTGACAGCTGTGTCGCCAAGGCACTACGAGCAGGTTACCTGGACAAGACATGTTCATTTAAAGAGAGCTATATTGCTGGACATGGCATATTGGATCTACTTCTTCTGAAGGAAATAGAGGCGCAAGACATCCAGGACGGAATTCAGGGTTATGATGATGTTGTTGAAGATGACATGATCATTATTGAATAAAGGTACTTTTTTTTGTTCATATTTACCTGTTTGTTAAAATTGCTGTCAATGTTCATTAAAATAAGCCCTCCCCTGAAAATAAGCCGTCTGGTGTTTTTCTGTCCAAAAAAATAATAAGACAGTGTCTTATTATCGGGGAAACACGGTATCTAATGGTAACCATTTCTAGGGTGGGGAGGAGGGGAAAGGAAACTTACATGCTAATTTTATTATATATTTAAAAAGAATAACAAGTTGTACACAATAGATTTGGAGTTTCATATGCAATCATCTTTTTAAAAAATTATAAGAAGTTATAGAAATGCTTATTTTATTCCATAAATTAAAAAAGAAAATAAATAAAAATTAAAAAAAAAAGAAAGAGCATGATACTAGGAGCTAGAAGACCTAAGGTTGAGTAGAGTCTTTACATGCAATCTTAAAAATTAATCTATATTCCTTAAACCTTATATCTTTATTTAGACCTTACTTAAGTTTGAACCCCCATCTTGAGCCAAAGAAAGATGGAGGGAGCTCAAAAGATAAAAATTATTTTACTTCTAGAGAAGAGAGAAGAAAAGGTTTTTTTTTTTTTTTTTTTTTTTTTTTTTTTTTGTAAGAGACTAAACACATTAAGAGTAACCTGCAAAATCAATACCAATTACTTGTAAGCCAGAGCTGAAAAATCATTCTGGCTGTGTTGTGCACATGAGTGTGTGATAGAAGACAGAATACTGTTTGGGCTAAAATCATTAGAGAATGAGGTAGAATAAAAGAATGCAGGTCCAAGTCCTCTTCCTTCTGTTTTGAGATTTGGGTACTAATTAGAGGAATTCAACAAGGGTTACATTTAAAATGAATATTAACAGCAACAACAAATAAAAGGAGCATCATTCATTGCATAGATTCCCCAGAGTGACTGAGGTTTGTGCTTGCCTTTCTAGTCAGCATCAAGGAATTCAGAAGATGCATGCGGAAGGCTTATCTACCTAAAACAGCCAAAGCCCTCATTCAATACCTAACCATTCTTCTTGGCATTATAATGTGTTTAGAACCTCAAGATTCTGTTTAGTGGAAATTCACTTTCTTGAAAGACTTAGCTTTGAGGAGGTTGGTGAAACCTTCAGAGGTTTAGCTGCCCAGTCTCTTCCTTAATTAGGAGACCAAATAAATAAATAAATCTTCTATCAACAACAACAAAACTCCAACAATAGCAAAACAACCTTTTGAAGTTGCTGGCAACTCTTAGCAGTGGACTTCAGAGTAAGAAACCAAAGAGAATACATTGCTTTTCTGACGGGCTGTCTTCTAGCAAGCAAACAGGTGACATATAACATCAAGATAAAGAACTAGGAACTTAAAAGCTCTAATTTCACTTTGAAATTGAAGTTTTGGTTTCTTCTTCAAATATAAAGGTTATTGGAATTTGAAGACCCTTTCAGCAGAATGGGGACAGGAGTAGTTAGGCATGGGGATGAGTCCAAGAAAGGCACAACACAAGCAAACAAAAGCTTCCCACTCTTTCAAATGCCTATACTGCTTGCCTGATAAATACACTCCCCACCCCGCACACACCCTTCTGACAAAAACTAATCAGAAATTGATGGATTCTTATAGAAATAACAATAAGACAGTTCAATCTCATTAGGCAATCCTCTATTTGTACCAGAAAACAGAAGCACAGATAGGGAACACCATGTAATATTTATAGTTAACATTTATAGATCACTTTAAGTTTTGCAAAGGACTTTTTATACATTATTTTATTTTAATCACTAAAAACATATGGATTAGATGCTATAATTATCACAATTTCATAAATGAGGGAATTGAGATTGAGACTAAAAGTGACTTGTCCACAATTGCATATTTTCTTTGCTTTCTGATGACATGGCCAGATCTCCCCTTTAAAAAATCCTCTTTTTCTGATTCGACCAGATCTTCAAATTGTCAAATAGTAGATCTCTTTCGTTTCACAGTTAGTCATGTGTCTATGAAGAGCCATGTATCCTTTTTTTTTATATAACTAAAGCTTTTTATTTACAAAACATATGCATGGATAATTTTTCAACATTGATCCTTGCAGAATCTTTTGTTCCAAATTTTCCTTCCGTCTATCCTCTTTTTTAGATGGCAGGTAGTCCAATACATGTTAAATATATTAAATATATATGTTAAATCCAATATATGTATACATATTTAAACAATTATCTTGCTGCACAAGAAAAATCAAATCAAGAAGAAAGAAAAAAAAGTGAGAAAGAAACAAAAAGCAAGCAAACAACAACAGAGAGTGAGAATGCTATGTTGTGTTCCACACTCAGTTCCCATAGTCCTCTCTCTGAGTATAGATGGATCTCTTCAACATTGAACAAGTAGCACTGGTTTGAATCATCTCATTGTTGAAGAGAGTCATGTCCATCAGAGTTGATCATCATATAGTCTTATTGTTGTTGTGTATAATGATCTCCTGGTTCTGCTTATTTCACTTAGCATCAGTTCATGTAAATCTCTCCAGGCCTTTCTGAAATCATTCTGGCAGTCATTTCTTACAGAACAATAATATTTCGTAACATTCATATGCCATAATTTATTTTAGTTTCTTGCCACTATAGATAGGGCTGTCACAAACATTTTTGCACATGTGGGTCCCTTTCCCTCCTTTAAAATCTCTTTGGGATATAAGCCCAGTAGAAACACCGTTGGATCAAAGGGTATGCATAACTTGATAACTTTTTGAGCATAGTTCCAGATTGCTCTTCAGAATGGTTGGATCCATTTACAGTTCCACCAACAATGTATCAGTGTCCCAATTTTCTCACATCCTCTCCAACATTGGTCATTATCATTTCCTGTCATCTTAACCAATCTGACAGGTGCATAGTGGTATCTCAGAATTGTTTTAATTTGCATTTCTCTAAACAATACTGATTTTCATAGAACCATCTATTCTCACAGCCTCTCCTGGGGATTTCTAAAACTTTTGTAATCTGCAATTCATGGATGTATATACCCCAGAGGACTTGTCCCTTCCTCATGTTTCTCTAGACTTCCTCCTTCTCTCTCTCCCCTCCTTCCTTTTTTCTTTCCTTCCTTCCTTCCTTCCCTCTCTCCCTCTTTCCTTCTTTCCTTCCTTTCCCCTTTCAGTAATCCCATAAATTCCTATGAATTTGACTGCCATTTTTATCTACATAACTCCCAAATCCACAATTAGATCTCAATTAATGTGAATAATGAATTATGTGAAGTGATTATATTATTTAAATTCTTGCACATCTAGATATCATTTTTTCCCCTAGAATAGTCAATTCTCTCTAGTTGCCTACTAAAAATCATCAGATATCTCTGAGGTATTTCAAACTTAATTATGTCTAAAATATACCTAATCATCCTTCCTTTTGAAACAACCCTTCCTCTTGAATACCTCATTTTTCTTGAGAGCAATAATACTAACAAGTAGCATTTATATAATCTTTTCAAAGGACATTATACACATCTTGTTTGTTGATCCCAATAATCTTGTGTCGAAAGTACTATTATTGTCATTTTCATATAAGGAAAACAAGTTAGAGAGTAGTTAAATAATACTGCCCAGTATCACATGGCTAATAAATTTTATAAGGCAGGTCTATAATATATTTCTAACTCCAAATCCAGTTCATTGTACCATATAGTTGACTTACAGAAAAGCTGTCATTATTCTTTCTGCCTTTCTCACTCACCTATCCCCAATTCAATATTGAGGTCTTATTGTAGTCTTGTAGACGTGACCTATGAAGCCATTTACAAAAATTACAAATGAGTAAGCTTAGATTCAAAGATGTTAAGTGAATTATCTAGAGTCATATAGTTAGTAAATATCTATTGTTTCATTTTTTGGGGGTGGGGAGATTTGAGGTAATTGGGGTTAAGTGACTTACTTAGAGTCCTATTATTAATAAGTATTAAGTAGTCTGAGGGCAGATTTGAACTGAGGTTCTTCTGACTTCAGGGGCAATGCTCTATCCACTGTGCCATCTAATTGACCTGTTAGTAAACATCTAAAGCAGAATTTCAATTCAAGTAAAGCAGAGAGAGAAACTACAACCCCCATTTTCCAGAATGGTTCTTTTCCATGTAGAAAAGAGTCTTCAGATAAGAAAAAACTTAGAAACATAAGTAGGAATTTGGTGGCAAGGGAGATGTGAAGCTGAAGAGTAGGATTTTAATCCCCAAATGCCTTAAAAACCACACCTGCTTTCATAAAATGAGTAATACTTTGAATTGATGTTTTTTTTTTACTTAGTTCCATAGAGACTAAATACTAAAACCTTGATTCCTCGATCTATGTCCTCAGTTACCATTAATTTATCCCTTCATTTGGTTATACTCCTACTTTCAATGCAGATTTCCTTTTAGAGCTATTTCCTCTGGTCCATTTATTTCAATGATTGTCAGTCCAACCTACTGTCTTTGGCTTCTACTTCAAGCATTGCTACAAGGTAGTCCTTTCAGTTTCAAAAAAATAAACCCTAGGCTAATAACTTCATTTGGAAATACTATGATTCTGCTACATCCTTTCCGAGATCTGAAACTTCTAGGCTGAAAATTGTTTCCCCTTATGTGGAAGACTTTAGGCCATACTCTGGACCCTAATATAACTATAGATTCTTCTGGGGTCCAATGGGTAATACAACAAAAGATTGAACTCTTATAAAACTTATAGTTTACAAAATGCCAGAAATACCACCAAGTAAAAATAAAATCCATTTGTTTTATTTGAGTATTTTGGGAATAATAGACGTGAAAGTCATTAAAGTTTGGCACTCAATTTGTCTGTACTTGCTACTATCCCTTCTTTGTCAATAAAATAGATCAAGTAGTGTGATGGAGAAGAGGATTCTAGTTGAGAAGCCAAGGAATCTGTGCTAAAGGGCATGCTTATCAAATTGACAGATGACATGAAAATAGGAAGAAAAATTACCTCAATGACTGAATCAGACTGTAAAGCCCTAGAAAAGAAGGCTGATTCTAATTAGATAAAATATTACATAAAGATAAAATCCAATGATGTAAAAATTTTTCACAGGTTACAAGATAGGAAAATCCTATCTACATGGCAATTCGTTTGAAATAAAAGAGGTAAGATATTTTGTGAAGTAAAAGTTTTTTAAGAGTCAAGAATACTAAATAAATGACAAAACTAAAGCCAATCCAATCTTATGTTGAAATGAGGGATATGATAAGGAGGGACATAATGCCCATTGAGGGATATTGTGCTTTGCCCTGTTTACTCACTTCTAGAATATTTTGTTCAGTTTTGATTAACACATTTTAGAAATGATATTGATAAGCTGGAATGGGTCCAGTGAAGCAAAACTGGGATCATACATGAGAATCAACTGAAGAAATTTTGGAGATTTATCAGGGGAAAAATAATCTCAGAGAATAAATGATAACTGTTTTCAAGGATGTGAAGGGCTCACCTGTAAAAGAGGAAAGATGCTTGTTTTGTTTGACTCCAGGGGCAAAACTAAAAACAATGGATAGAAATGGCAAAGAAGTAAATTTTAACATGAGATAAAGGTAGGGGGGACTTCCCAACAAGTGTAATTAAATTTAAAGGGATGCCTCAGAAGATTCCTTCAGGTCTTCCTTGAGGTCCTCCTTTAGATCTTTAAGCAGAGAGCTAATTCCAAGTATCAGTAAGCACCAGAAATCTTTTTCAGTCATAGGTTGGGATGGTGACTGATGTTCTTTCCAGGTTCTGAAATTACGGATGTGTGAAAGGTTCACTTAAGTTAAACATGGCTCCCACTACTGTACTGAAATTAATTTCTCACTATCAAGCTATCCTTTTCAGTGAAAATATCATATTTATAAAGCCCCCTTTAAAACACAATTATGCTATTCAGGAGTACTAATATTAGCATATTTATATCTATTTACATCTTAATCTAAATTGGTTTATATAATTACATTATGTTCACTTTAACCATGAAAGAAAAGAACCCTGGAAGATTCTGACAATAAACAGGTAAGTTTTGATGAAGAGAAGTCAGGGAATACAACAGTCTCATTTTCATTTAAGGTCCTATGATTGGTAGGTAGTAGATAGATATTTAGGGAATAGGATAAAGGTAAAAGGAGAGGAATATTAACTTCAGAGAGTCAGAGGCACTGAAGAACCGTTTTATATCCTTTATGAAGTAGCTAAGTGGTAGCAATGAATAGAGCCCTCATCAGGAAGACAAGTTCAAATTTGACCTTAAAGGATTTCTAATTCAGGGCTAATCACTTAATTTCTTTTGGTCTCAGTTTCTGCATTTGTGAAATAGGGGTAATAACAATATCTACCTCCTAGGATTGTTGTGAGTTCCAAATGATCTATTTGTAAGAAACTTAACACAGTGTGTGATGGTACATAGGCACTACTTAAGAAATGTTTCCTTCTTTTCTTCCTTCCTTCCTTCCTTCCTTCCTTCCTTCCTTCCTTCCTTCCTTCCTTCCTTCCTTCCTTCCTTCCTTCCTTCCTTCCTTCCTTCCTTCCTTCCTTCTACTTTCCTTCTTTCCTTTACTAGGGTTTGCCTTAGATAGAAAGTATGCCTATCCATTCTAAAATGGAACCCTTATTATTTTTGGACCAATAGTTGTCATCTCTCCTTCCCCCTTCAACTCAATGATGAAAACATTGTTGAAACATTTTCCTTAAATACCTTCTGTTATCTAGAAACCAGAATGTTAGCCAAATTTCAATTATCACTAAACAGAATGATTTTGTAACACAGACTGAGAAATGACACAAAAAGCAAAAAGAAACTAAATGTTAGGTATTTAAAATCATCACAAAAATAGTTATGGGATTCTGGTTGAGTTAACATTTGCAAAAAGTATCATGAAGGATATTGTTTTAATATCAAACAATCCTTTCTTTCCCCATTCCTAAAAATAAGCATTATATCTATAAATAAGAAAATGACAGTTCTCTGAGGAAAATGAGATTTGTTCTCATTTTAGCCTTTAAGCCATTTTTGTTAATTGCTCTTTCTTTTAAAACTGTCTCTAGAAAATGAAACTTAATAAAGAAAAAGGATTATAATTAAGCATTGGGAAAAAATGAGGTGAGTCTTAGAATTAGCAACCTGAGGCTTTGGAGAAAAAAAAAGCAAAGGTAAAGTTAAAAGTCAATTTTATTGGAAAATGTAGGAAACATATTACTTCACCTATCCTGAAATATCAATGCTATCAGTATCTCAAAAGAAAGTGAGGATCTCAATTTAGCATGCTGCTTTCCAAAAAGTTCATACTTGGGTATCTGCATTGAAATGTATCTATGACACTTGTCATGATAAGTCATTGCATGCATTTCTGTGAATTCATCAAGCCAGCTTGTCAGATGGATCTCTTCAATTCTCTCCAAGGCAAAGCAAATGTGATCAATTATTGCTCTTGTTCCCTTGTTAGTACATGATTAGCTTCTGCAGATTTTGAAGCATGGTAAAATTGCATACAAATTATATTAGCAGAAGTAATAAGTGCCTGATTGAAGGCTGGTTAATAATGGAAGCTTCTAAAGAGAAAGATTCATGCCAATTAGCATAAGCCTGGAGATATGAAGTACCCCAAATTGCAACACAGCAAAAAAAAAAAAAAACAAGGTTGTAGAATTGGCAAAATCTTTATTCAAGGAAAAATGAGAAATCACAATACTATAAAGTCACAACACAATCCTATCTTTTCATGAAAAAGCATATTCAAATTAGAAAAAAAGTTTTAAACTGTTGGGAAAGTTGAATTAAATTTTCTAATTGTGTAGTCACTTCAAATATAAAACTACACTTATTTTTAAAAATAGGCCCAATTCATTTATAATATGAGCACCTTTTCAATTTGCATGTGTACATATTTATGTTTTCATTTTTCTCCCCATTATCATGCAAATTCCATGACAACAGAAACTGATTTATTTTTGCTTTTGAATCCCCAATGTTAGCATTGTATCTAGCACATTATTATGATATTGGTTAATAAATGATAGTTGCTTGATTGAGGTGATAATATTCATCAACTAAACCCTGTATCTTTCATTTCTTCTTTATGGTCTTCCTTTCTTCATTCAGAAACATCTATATCAATCCTTCTGAAACTCCATAGTTAATATATATCTGATTTTTTGGCAAAGAAGAGAAAGAAAATCATTTAATATCCAAACATGATGAGGAGTCTTTTGAAATTTAATTTGTTGTTTCTGAATACAGCTAAATAGCACATCACTAGATCCATACTAGAAAATTTTCCAGATTGGTAGAACCTAATAGAGATTATATTCCCATTAGAATAGGCATATGCACGTCCACTATGCATATATCCAATATGCATCTATATATTTATCCAATATTCATATTACACCCTCTTCAAGATATACTGGCCTCATCATTGCATGGAAGAGACAAAGACTTCCCAAAATCTATAGTATTGGAGATGTAATCTGTACTATATCATACCAAACTGAAAAGCCTGCTTAGTATGGAACTGGTGATATACTATTTGGATCTTTTTAGGAAAAAAAAAAGCAAACCATATTAAATAAGTTTCAAAAGGCCATAGTATGATGGGTTCTTCTGTACAATTCTTTTTCTCCCTGCCCCTCCCTGTCCCTCCTTCTTTTCCCCGCTCCTTTCCTCCTCCCTCTCTTTTTCTCTATCTCTCCATCCCTTCCTCCTTCCTTACTTCTTTCCCTCCTTCCCTCCTTCCCTGCCTCTTTTTCAATTACAACAAATGTTAAGTATTAGCTTCTAAGTTATAGAAGGACTACTATAGGCACTGATGAAGAGAATACTTAGGCTGAGCCTTAAACTATTAAAATAATCACTTCTCAATGCTTTAGAGAGATCCTGGACCTAGAGTCAGAGAGATACAACTTCAACTCTTGCCCATTATATTCAAGTTGTACAGCCATGGATAAGTTATAGTGACATGCTGGCTGTGCCTTGTCACTCACAGTGAAAGCAGAAGAAACACACTCCTCTCAAGAAAATTACTATCTAGCTGGGGTTAGGGGACAAGTAGAGATTGATTTTTCAAAGTATGAACAATAATGATACATGATACAGGACAGGTTAGACTAGTGGATGAGAGCAATTCAGAGAAGAAAAAGAACATTTTAGGCTATTAGTTCTGAGAATACTTCAAAAAGGATAAGAGTAACAGGAGAGAGATTAGAGCAAGTCTAGGAATTAGGCCCATGAAAGAAGAAAGGAAAACTCCTAAAGGCTAAAGGGAATGGCATGAGCAAAGGGATGAGTATGGCATGAGAAAGACTTGGGTGAATGATGAAGATTACTAGTTTGACTAGCAATATGAAACAAGGATTCAGCTTCTTTTTCTTATTTCTCAATACTGCAACTGTCTTACTTTTTTTCTTTTCCTTGCTATCTATATTTTGGACATATTATGCTGCTTTCCTCTGACAGTCAATCAGAAAGCTTTGATCTAGAAAAATTGTTCCTTTTCTGCTTACCTTGACCTACTTGGCTGTTATCCACAGTGTCCCTTCCAAGAGATTATACCAAGAGGTTAAAATAGAGCAAGAAAATAATATGCAACTGCCATTAGTATAGTACTTTAAGGTATAAAAATACTTTCTTCATAAGCAATTGTTAGATAAGTAGTTCAAATTACATATACACATATATGTAGGTATATAGTTATGTTGTATATATGTATCTATATCTACGTACATACATATAAAATATGTGTGTGCATATGTATGTATTTGTCCAAACCTGCCATGTAATTGGTGAGAGAAACTCCATATATGCAAAAATAGTTTCTCCACCACCGCAATATATGTGCAACAGTGTTTTAGGGAGTTGTTACAACCAATGTGTGACATGCAGACTTTGAATACGTTTTCCTAATTCCAGTCCAGATCTCTATCACCATATTGTCCAAGGAAATTTATGCTTGAGAGATTAAGTAATTTTCTAAAAGACAGACAGTTAAATATAATATCAGGAATATGGATACAGTTCTCTCTGAACTCCAAACATATCCCTTCCTCATTCTTAAATCATAACTACCTGATATTCAAAAAGACTTTCACTTGAGGTATGATGTATTCTAAGGATGGCAAAGGATATAGTCAGTAAGGAAGGGTTGAAAGAGTAGGAAAAGGCAGCTTGAAATGCTACAAAGATAGCTTTGCTTAAGACAGGACCCATCTTACAGAAGTTTGACTCATCCTTGTTTCCAGTATTTCTTCCTAATGCCTGCTAGTAGAGACTATACTTGCAACAAAGCACTGAGTGACCGAGGTCAAAGTTATAAGTTATAAGAACTGACTTTGAGAGTTTCAAAGGCCCTTAAGGATCTTTTTTTCAAAACTCCTCTTAGGTGGGAAATAGATTTCCATGAGAAAAATTGATTTGGAAAATATTGAAAGAAAATACTGAAATAAGCTCTGAAGAGTTTGAAATTAATAGACTTTCTTGAAGAAGGAAAAATTATTGAAGCAGGAATTCCAGAACATACACAGAAATGGTCCCACTGAAAACTGCTCTTTCCTTTTTGAAAAGCCATTAAAATTACCACTAATGAGCTAGTGGAAAAGCATTCACTAAGTGTACTAGGCAGTATATTTGGTAATGAAGAAATATAGGAAGAGGGGTAAAGGAGGTGAGGAAGGAAGGAATAAGGGTGTGTGTAAGAGAAACTGAGACAGAGAAAGGAAGTAGGAGAAGGTGAGAGTGAGAGAGAGAGAGAGAGAGAGAGAGAGAGACAGAGAGACAGAGAGAGAGACAGAGAGACATAGAGAGAGAAAGAGAGAGACAGAGAGAGAGAGAGACAGAGAGACAGAGAGACAGAGACAGAGACAGAGACACAGAGACAGAGACAGAGACAGAGAAAGAGAGGCAGAGAGAGAAAGACAAAATGGTGAAGAGTATGAAAGGGAAAAACAGAAACAGAGACAAAGACAGAGACAGAAATAGGTAAAAATTTTCCTTCCCTCAGCAAGCTCTCATTCTAAGAAAGGAGACAATATATAAATAGCTTCCTAGAAACAAAATACATACAAAGTAAGAAAATCAATTTCAGAGTACAGTGAAGAAGAAAAATTATCAGTTCAACTCTACAATTAACTAGTTCTATGATCTGATTCCCTCCCTAAGGGTCCGAATTTCCTCAATTATGACAGGCAAAGAATGACCCAAATGTCCTTTAAGGTGCTCTTTTAACTTGAAAAGACAATTATAAAATAAGAGGTGTATTTAATAGAGATAATATCTTTAACATTTGTGCTTCTTAAAGTAAGCTATAAAATTATGTCCCAAATCATGTGTGTATCATGGACCTCTAGCAATTTAGGGAAACTTTCAGACCTCTTTTCAGAATAATTATTACAAATATGTAAAATAAAGCAGATAGAGTAAAAAGGAAACCAATGATATTGAAACCCAACTATCAAAATTATCAAAAATTATATATATAACTTTTAAGAATCCCTGGAATGGAGCATCAAAGTTGAAACTAAGCTAATCAGATTTGATGCCTAAACTAGTTAGTCTTTCTTTCTATAATCACAAGATTGTAACTTTAACTTGCTCCCATCTTGTTCTCAAAGCCAATTTATCCTTCCTAAGGCAACCTGGTGATCCCATTTTCCTGAGCTTACCATAGTAAAGTTAAACTTTAGTGTAATACCAAATCAGATTAACTCACTATTGCTCAGAACTCCAGGCCAAAGAGCTCCATCAGTCTCAGCTTTTACAGTAACTGGGATTATAAGCATTTTTCACCAAGGTTACTATATAGAGACTATAAAATAAGGGAAATCCCATAAAACATATATAAGATTAATATATGTAATAGAAATGGAAAAGTATGTGAAAATGAATGTTTGAAAAAAACTGTTTAAGTAGTTTCTTTAATTAAATAATGTGCTTCTCAATTATTTTTTTTATCCACAAAGAGTAATCAGAAATGATCATTATTAAACTATGATAATTTTATCTTTTCACAAAGACAGTGAAATTTTTGAGGAATAAGACTAAATATAGCCTCAACAAATTCTACTGTGATAAATAAATCTGCATCCCAGTTTAGTTTTATGGGTGAGAACACCAGAAAAGACACCAAAATAATTTCATAAAAGATGAAAATAGTGTAACAAAAGCTTTCTGGTTGATGGGTTAATGGGATGTTGCTAATGTGGATTTTATGCTTTATTTAACTTTTTCTACTGGTGAAATTTTCCAGTCTGACACCCATATTTAACACCAGAACTTCTAAGATAATACAAGAAAAAATCCAGCCGCACCCTTGGAAAATTTGTGGATATCAAAGTCATGTCAGAAAAATTAATTAGCATCAGTCTCTTCTGGGGAAGGCAGAATGTGTTGATTAAAGTGAATCAGAATTTTAAAAACACTTTATGGAAAACATTTCAAAAGTTCCAAACACAAAATGCTGGCTATTGTTCCTGAAAATCTTTTTTTTTTCTTTCTAGCTTGTCTACTTTTCAGTCAAAGTCCCTCCCTGCCACACTGTCCCAAAAATTTACATCACAAAGGAATTATTTTATTTTCTTATAACTGAGAGAGAAGAATTAATAAGAACCATCATTGTACCAGCTTTTTTCAGTCTCCATGGAACAGTCAAAGAGTAGCTTAGAAAATTACTTTAGCATTCTTAACAGTTATAATTGAAGTGAGATTTTCTTCTAAGCATGCATGTGTAGAATATAAACATTTTAATTTTATCAATTCAGAGTCACTTTTCTGGGTGGTTATGTTGCCAGCCTAACATTTAAAAGTTAAAGCATGACTTTAGAGGAGCTGACCACATTTTTGTCAGAGATCATTTTTTTACTAAACAGCACTACAAACATCTTAATTTTCCTCTTTCTCTCCCCAAATATAGAATGGACAATTTACATTTCTACTCCAGAAGGTGCTACAATTTGATGCTATTCATGCAACTCAGAAAATGTCTAAGATTACACTCTGAAAATCTATCTTCTATATAATTAATTATTTCAGTGATGCAAAAATAAAGAATACTTAAGCCAGAGAGTAGTCCTTCAAAATTTCAGATCAGTGTATACACACACACACACACACACACACACACACACACACACATATAATAAAGATTCATGCATTCTATGTTTAATATGACCTCTGAGATCAGAGACTGTTTCACTGTTGTCCTTATGTATGTCTAGTAACCAGAACAGTGCAAAGGATGCATTGTTTGCTGAATTGAACCAAATATCTGAGTGTAATAGAAATGCAAAGGTATATATAGAAATTAGTGTATATAAGTATAATATTATGGCATAATATGCAGAGAGATGGGCTTGAAATCAGGAAGACTTGAATAATCCAGATTTGAAAATTAAATGATTTTACTTTTGACATCTCCCTATAATTTGTCTACTAATTTAGATGTGTCCTATGACAAGTGTGCCCTGTGCTGACAAAATTATAGATACTTCACATGCGCTTATATGCACATACCTATATGCTCCATTTGGATTACTCAGGAAGCATTGCTAATATTCTTTTTTTAGATCACATTCTTTCTCTTATTAATCAATCAGTAAAAATTTTTTATGCACTTATTATATGTCAGGCAAGGTGCTAAGTGCTAGAGCAGAGTAATTGCACCAGATTGCCAATATTAGAAAGAGGATAGCATGTCAGATGAAAGACCATTTCCAAAACAAATGGGATATCTATAATAATAAATGACTTTTATGTAGGTTACAATGTATCTCAAATATATATTTTTTTAGACAGTCACAACAACTCTTTGAGGTTTGGCTATGGTAAACCATAGAAAAGCAAATTGAAGCTCAGAACAATTCATTGAATTGCCCAAGATAACTTGGCTTAGAGGTACCAGAAAGAATGCAAACCTACCTACTCCCTAACTCTGAGTCCAATAAGCAACCACATATTTTATTTATTTTTAAACCACAATTAAAATAAATTATAAGCCCGTGCATTCTGAGTATATTTTGATAATGGTGTAGAAGTCAAAGTATGGGTATTCTTTTGTGGAGGGAAAAGGGAATCATTAAGAAAGTGGAAGAATGCTGAAGGAAGAGGTGGGATTTGCTAAGCACAAAGCCAACAGGCTTCCTAATTCTGCCTAAAGTTGGCCCTGCCTATCAGAATACTGAATTTCTTTTTCTTAATTGATACAGTTTTCTTGTTAGTAGGAAGCACAGAAGTTTTCAAACTAAAACATTTTCAGTGAAATAGCTCTACCAGCCTTAGAGAATAGTTGAGTATATGAGGCTAAATGTGTTTATACGTGGAGGGCTGTATGTCGGGGAATGAGGTGGGGAGAGATGCTAGATGTTATCTTGGGAGAGCAGACATTTTATTGTGTGGGAAAAGAAATTCCCCTTAAAGGAAAAGAAAATAAAGCAGTGAAATTGAAAAGAGATGGGAGGAAATGAAGAAGTGTCTTTTCCACAAAGGATATTGAAATGCATAAAAATCTAATTAGAATTATTTAGATCAAGACTGAAAATGAAAAATCTATGCATGTCAATGAATTACTGAACAAACATATCAAGGAAGAAAGAATATTCCCTTTCCTCCTGACCTCCCTTTTGTCTTCCCAAACTCCTTGGACTACTTTTTAAAAATCTGACACACGGTTTCTGGAAGTCACATGACAGTCCTCAGCAGCAGGCTTATGTCAAAGCTGTCTATTTCTGCAATATCATCTTTTCAAGCCCTACTGAGGCATGATGAAATCTTGAAAGCTTGAGATGGGGCACTGTGAAACATCTCTTCCTAAAGAAACACTGAAGTTCACATTTGATTGATAACTGAAGAATGAGAGTGACTCTAAGTTCATAACTTCCTCACCAAACCTTTATCAATCAACCCAGCACATATACACTGTATCAGGCAGCCTCTCTATTACAAGAATGCCAGCTTAGGTCTGAGTATTTCATTCTGCCTTTGCACGGCTTAGCTAGCATCCTGTGAAAGAAAAAAGATGCTTTGTTTTTTTCTAAAGATCATTTGAAGATACAGGGTTGAAATAAGATTTTAATATTGAGTTCAACATCCCATGGTCTTTGGTCAGAGCTTAATTTAGGGAGAGTATTCAACCCATCAAAACTGCCTTCAAATAAGTCAGTAGCAGAAATGAATGGGCTAACCTCACCAAAGAGATGAGGTTCTACATGAAATCAGGAAAATCAAAATAATACTTGAAACAACCTTTTGATTTCACTAGTATCTTTGATTCACTTATTCTAAAATTGAAAAGATAACCATCATCAATAAGAAAAGGCTTTTTTTTTTTGGACAGAAGATGAAAAAAAGACTATTTGTATGTTATCAGCTGGCAAATACCATACATGACATTTTATTAAATTGAGTCACATCTATAAGTATCATGTATCATTTTATAGAGATAAGTTTTAAAAACTCAATTCAATTCAGAATATTTTCAGTGCTTACTACATAATGTAATGCACAGAGGGATGCAAAAATTAAAAAAAAATTATAATCTCTCACCTGAGGTAAATCATTTCCTTAATTAAGTGCTAGCTAAATACTGCTTAAGTACTATCTTAAACACTGATAATGCAAAGGTAGAAATCAAAACAATTCCCTACCTTCAAAAAACTTATAGCCTAAAAAGGAGATAATATAATATATAAAAAATGAAAACCCAGGAGTCTGGGGAGAAGACACTTCATAAGCAGAGGAAAGAGAGAAGAAGGAACTAAGTCTTTTTTTTTTTTTTAAATTTAATTTTATTTAATAATAACTTTGTATTGACAGAATCCATGCCAGAATAATTTTTACACATCATTATCCCTTGCAATCACTTATGTTTCGTTTTTTCCCCTCCCTCCCTCTTCCCCCCCCAAGATGGCAAGCAGTCCTATATATGTTAAATATGTTGCAGCATATCCTAGATACAATACATATTTGCAGAACCGAACAGTTCTCCCGCTGCACAGGGAGAATTGGATTCAGAAGGTAAAAATAACTCGGGAAGAAAATCAAAAATCAAATAGTTCACATTCATTTCCCAGTATTCCTTCTCTGGGTGTAGCTGTTTCTGTCCATCATTTATCCAATGAAACTCAGTTAAGTCTCTTTGTCAGAGAAATCCACTTCCACCAGAATACATCCTCATACAATATCGTTGTCGAAGTGTATAATGATCTCCTGGTTCTGCTCATCTCACTTAGCATCAGTCCATGTAGGTCTCTCCAAGCCTCTCTGTATTCATCCTGCTGGTCATTCCTTACAGAGCAATAATATTCCATAACATTCATATACCACAATTTACCCAGCCATTCTCCAATTGATGGGCATCCATTCATTTTCCAGTTTCTAGCCACTACAAACAGGGCTGCTACTAACATTTTGGCACATACAGGTCCCTTTCCCTTTTTTAGTATCTCTTTGGGGGTATAAGCCCAATAGAAACACTGCTGGATCAAAGGGTATGCACAGTTTGATAACTTTTTGGGCATAATTCCAGATTGCTCTCCAGAATGGCTGGATTCGTTCACAACTCCACCAACAATGCATCAGTGTCCCCATTTTCCCGCATCCCCTCCAACATTCATCATTATTTTTTTCTGTCATCTTAGCCAATCTGACAGGTGTGTAGTGATATCTCAGAGTTGTCTTAATTTGCATTTCTCTGATCAATAGTGATTTGGAACACTCTTTCATGTGAGTGGTAATAGTTTCAATTTCTTCATCTGAAAATTGTCTGTTCATATCCTTTGACCATTTATCAATTGGAGAATGGCTTGATTTTTTTATAAATTTGAGTCAGTTCTCTATATATTTTGGAAATGAGGCCTTTATCAGAACCTTTAATTGTAAAGATGTTTTCTCAGTTTGTTGCTTCCCTACTAATCTTGTTTGCATTCGTTCTGTTTGTACAAAGGCTTTTTAATTTGATATAATCAAAATTTTCTATTTTGTGATCGGTAATGGTCTCTAGTTCATCTTTGGTCACAAATTTCTTTCTCCTCCACAAGTCTGAGAGATAAACTATCCTATGTTCCTCTAATTTATTTATAATCTCGTTCTTTATGCCTAGGTCATGGACCCATTTTGATCTTATCTTGGTATGTGGTGTTAAGTGTGGGTCCTTGCCTAATTTCTGCCATACTAATTTCCAGTTATCCCAGCAGTTTTTATCAAATAATGTAATGTTATCCCAAAATTTAGAATCTTTGGGTTTGTCAAACACTAGATTGCTATAGTTGACTATTCTGTCTTGTGAACCTAACCTTTTCCACTGATCAATTAATCTATTTCTAAGCCAATACCAAATGGTTTTGGTGACTGCTGCTTTATAATATAATTTTAGATCAGGTACAGCTAGATCACCTTCATTTGATTTTTTTTTTTCATTAATTCCCTTGAGATTCTCGACTTTTTATTGTTCCATATTAATTTTGTTGTTATTTTTTCTAAATCATTAAAATATTTTCTTGGAAGTCTGATTGGTATAGCACTAAATAAATAGATTAGTTTAGGGAGTATTGTCATCTTTATTATATTCGCTCGGCCTATGCAAGAGCACTTAATATTTTTCCAATTATTTAAGTCTGACTTTATTTGTGTGAAAACTTTTTTGTAATTTTGCTCATATAATTCCTGACTTTCCTTTAGTAGGTAGATTCCCAAATATTTTATGCTATCAACAGTTATTTTGAATGGAATTTCTCTTTGTATCTCTTGCTCTTGGATTTTGTTGGTGGTGTATAAGAATGCTGAGGATTTATGGGGATTTATTTTGTATCCTGCTACTTTGCTAAAATTATGAATTATTTCTAATAGCTTTTTAGTAGAATCTCTGGGGTTTTCTAGTATACCATCATATCATCTGCAAAGAGTGATAGTTTGGTTTCCTCATTGCCTACTCTAATTCCTTTAATCTCTTTCTCGACTCTTATTGCAGAGGCTAGTGTTTCTAATACAATATTGAATAATAATGGTGATAGTGGGCAACCTTGCTTCACTCCAGATCTTACTGGGAAAGGTTCCAGTTTTTCCCCATTGCATATGATGCTTACTGAAGGTTTTAAATATATGCTCCTAACTATTTTAAGGAAAAGTCCTTTTATTCCTATGCTCTCAAGTGTTTTTATTAGGAATGGATGTTGGATTTTATCAAATGCTTTTTCTGCATCTATTGAGATGATCATATGGTTTTTGTTTGGTTGGTTGTTGATATAGTCAATTATGTTAATAGTTTTCCTAATATTGAACCAGCCTTGCATTCCTGGTATAAATCCTACTTGGTCATAGTGTATTATCCTGGGGATGATTTTCTGTAATCTTTTTGCTAATATTTTATTTAAGATTTTAGCATCGATGTTCATTAGGGAGATTGGTCTATAATTTTCTTTCTCTGTTTTCAGCCTACCTGGTTTAAGTATCAGTACCATATCTGTGTCATAAAAGGAGTTTGGTAGGACTCCTTCAATCCCTACTTCTTCAAATAGTTTATTTAGCATTGGAATTAATTGATCTTTAAATGTTTGATAGAATTCAGATGTAAATCCATCTGGTCCTGGGTTTTTTTTCTTAGGGAGTTGATTGATAGTTTGTTCTATTTCTTTTTCTGAGATAGGAGTGTTTAGGATATTTACTTCTTCCTCTGTTAGTTTAGGCAAGTTATATTTTTGGAGGTAGTCTTCTATTTCATTTAAGTTGTCGAATTTATTGGCGTAAAGTTGGGCAAAGTAACTCCTAATTATTGCTCTAATTTCCTCTTCGTTAGTGGTGAGTTCTCCCTTTTCATTTTTAAGACTAACAATTTGATTTTCCTCTTTCCTTTTTTAAATCAGATTTACTAAGGGTTTGTCTATTTTGTTGGTTTTTTCATAGAACCAACTCTTAGTTTTATTAATTAATTCAATAGTTTTTTTACTTTCAATTTTATTGATCTCTCCTTTTATTTTTTGAATTTCAAGTTTAGTGTTTGATTGGGGGGTTTTAATTTGTTCCTTTTCTAGCATTTTTAGTTGCAAGCCCAATTCATTGACCTTCTCTTTCTCTATTTTATACAAATAGGCCTCTAGAGATATGAGATTTCCCCTTATTACTGCTTTGGCTGCATCCCATACATTTTGGTATGATGTCTCATTATTATCGTTTTCTTGGATGAAGTTATTAATTACGTCTATAATTTGCTGTTTCACCCAATCATTCTTTAGTATGAGATTATTTAGTTTCCAATTATTTTTTGGTCTACTTTCCTGTGGCTTTTTATTGAATGTAATTTTCAATGCATCATGGTCTGAAAAGGATGCATTCACTATTTCTGCCTTACTGCATTTGAGTTTGAGGTTTTTATGTCCTAATATATGGTCAATTTTTGTATAAGTTCCATGAACTGCTGAAAAGAAGGTGTACTCCTTTCTGTCCCCATTACATTTTCTCCAGAGATCTATCATATCTAATTTTTCTAGTATTCTATTTATCTCTTTGACTTCTTTCTTATTTATTTTGTGGTTTGATTTATCTAATTCTGAGAGTGCAAGGTTGAGATCTCCCACTATTATAGTTTTACTGTCTATTTCTTCTTGCAGCTCTCTTAATTTCTCTTTTAAGAATTTAGATGCTACACTACTTGGTGCATATATGTTTAATATAGATACTTCTTCATTATTCATTCTACCCTTTAGCAAGATATAGTGCCCTTCCTTATCTCTTTTGATTAGATCAATTTTTGCTTTAGCTTGATCTGAGATCAGGATGGCTACCCCTGCTTTTTTGGCTTCACCTGAAGCATAGTAGGTTTGGCTCCAACCTTTTACCTTTAACCTGCATGTATCACCCCGCTTCAGGTGTGTTTCCTGTAAACAACATATTGGAGGATTCTGGCTTTTAATCCATTCTGCTAACCGCTTCCTCTTTATAGAGGAGTTTACCCCGTTCACATTTATGGTTAAAATGACCAATTCTGTATTACTTGCCATCTTGTTAACCCCAGTTTATGCTTTTCTCCCTTCTTACTCCCTTACCCCCCTTCCCAGTATTAAGCTTGTGAGCACCACTTGCTTCTCACAGCCCTCCCTTTTTTAGTATCCCTCCTCCCCTTAGAGTTTCCCCCCCTAACTTACCCCTTTCCCTCCCAGTTACCATATTCCCTTCCACTTAGCTTATTCCTTCCCTTTTCACTTTTCCCTTCTCACTTTTCAATGAGGTGGGAGAAGTTTCACCATAGATTGAATATGTCTAAAATTCTTCTCTTAATGCCAATTCTGAAAGCAGTAAAATACTCACTATATTCATCCCTCTCCATTCTTTCTCTCAGATATACTAGGTTTTCTTTGCCTCTTCATGAAATGTAGTACCCCCACTTTCCCTTTTTTCTGGTACAATGTCCTTTCCACATCTAGTTTCTAGAACAAGGTATACATGTATTCTTTATACATCTTTATAGCCGAAATATAGTTCCCAAGATTAATCTTTACCTTTTTAGATTTCTCTTGAGTTCTGTGCTTGTCGATCAAATTTTTTGTTAAGTTCTGGCTTTTTCATCAGAAATAGATGAAATTCGCTTACTTCGTTGAATGTCCATCTTCTTCCCTGGAAAAAGATGCTCAATCTCGCTGGGTAAGTTATTTTTGGTTGCATACCAAGTTCCTTAGCCTTTCGGAATATCATATTCCAGGCCCTTCGATCCTTTAATGTGGATGCTGCCAGATCCTGGGTGATCCTTATTGTGGCTCCTTGATACTTGAATTGGGTTTTTCTAGCCGCTTGCAGTATTTTTTCCTTCACCTGAGGGTTCTGGCATTTGGCCACTATATTCCTTGGTGTTTTGATTTTAGGATCCCTTTCAGTAGGGGATCGATGAATTCTTTCAATGTCTATTTTACCTTCTGTTTCTATGACTTCTGGGCAGTTCTCTTTGATAATTTCCTGGAAAATAGTGTCCAGGCTCTTTTTTTCATCACACTTTTCTGGGAGTCTGATGATTCTCAGGTTGTCTCTCCTGGATCTGTTTTCCAGGTCTGTTGTCTTCCCCAGAAGGTATTTCACATTTTTCTCCATTGTTTGATTTTTTTGGATTTGCTTGACTGATTCTTCTTGTCTCCTCGAGTCATTCAATTCCAATTGTTCGACCCTGATTTTCAGTGAGGTATTTTCTTCACTCACTTTTTAAAGATCTTTTTCTAATTGTCCAATTGAGTTCTTTTGTTCTGTGGAATTTTTTTCCATTTCGCCAATTTTGTTTTCCAGTTCACCAATTCTATTTTTCAAGGATTTGGTTTCTTTATCCACTCTCTCTTTAACTGACTTCTCCAGGCTCTTTTTGCCAAGCCTCCCTCTCCTTTGCAGAGCCTCACTCTGCTTTTGCCAAGACTCCCTCTCTTTTTGCAAAGCCTCCTTCTCCTTTTGCCAAGCCTCCTTCCCCTTTTGCAAAGCCTCCCTCTCCTTTCCCCATTTTTCTTCTAGCTCCCTTGTGAGAGCCTTTTTAATTTCCTTCATGAGATTCATCTGTGCTGAGGAACATATGATCTCCTCCTTTGGGGATTCACCTGGGGACTGTTTGTTTTTAGTCTCCTCAGGATTTGGAGTCTGCTCTTTATCTGTATAGAAGCTGTCAAGGGTTAAATTCTTTTTCAGTTTCTTGCTCATTCTGTCTAGTAATCAAAGACAAACTATCAAAGAAACAGAAGAAAAAAAACCCTTGAATGGAGGCTGCTTTCTTTGGGGGAGGGGCAGGGTAGTCGTGAGGCACGGGTCCTACTGTGCTATGGCGCCTGCGCTCTGAGATCCCAGTGCGCTGAGACACTGTGGGGGAGGGGCGGCCAGGTCCCGAGAGACTCCAGCTGTTTGGGGTTGCATTCTTCACCCTCAGTGTTTTTAGCTTCTCTGCTGGGCTGCTGACTCGCTGCCGGAGCAAAGTATCTAATCCTGTAGCAAAGCTCTCCCCGCAGAGACGGCTGCGTTCACACCCCACCCCCTCTCCGCTCTACTCGACTCTGAGCTGCTATCTGTGCTCTCGCTGCAGCTGCTGCCCGCAGACTGCTTCAGATTTAAATACCATCCCCACCCTCGCGCAAAAACAGACCTTTCTTGACTAGTCTCAAGGATGGTTTCTCTTGGTAAGTAATTGTATGTTTTTTTTTCAGTCGAGCATTAATTCAGAGGCATGAAATGAAATGGATAGTGAGAGAAAAATACGGAGGTTACACAGCAGTGTATTTCCTCTCCGCCATCTTGGCCGGGTCCCAGGAACTAAGTCTTGAAGAAAACCAGGAATTCTCATGGGTATCTTGAGGAAGAAAAACATTCCAGAAATGGAGAGCAGAAAGATATTATGTATAATAGGAATATGTTGGCCATTAGACTGGATCACCATAAGAATGTCCCATGAGGTTTATTCAGTAAAACAAATGCACTTAACTTTTTGCTTACATGCTCAATAACAATTTCAGCTTCACATATCTGTACATGAGGCAGGCATGGAATCGACAAAGGAAAATATAATTTACAAAGATATTCTTTATAATTAGCATCACTGTCAAAAATGATAGGGAGCTAAGTGATACCAAAAAGCTATGCCAGAGACAGGAGTGCAATTGGGCAAGGTTGTTTTCCCCCCAAAATATTAGTAATCTTATTTATATCAAGAAGATTAATATTAGTGAAATGATAAGAGAAGAGAGGAAAGAAAAGTTAGCTAAATTTGAAGTGGTGTGGTCTTATATATGGGCTTGGAATTAAAATATCTTGGTTCAAATCTATGACTTCCTGGCAGGGCAGTCTTGGGCATATCATGTAATCTCTCAGTTTCTTCATTACAACTTGAGACAATAGTATTTATCCAACTTAACTAATGATACCACATATTGAGTGCTTTGAAACGGTAAAGATTTTTAAAATGTCAATTACAATTCAGCTACCCAACAACACATCCTTGGAATTAGGGCTGAGACAAGTCTAGGAGAGTGATTACTAGTGTTTTCTGTTTTATGGCATTAGCCTAAGAAAGTCAGTGATATGTCCTCAGACTTTTAGAACCAAAAAAGGCACTTATAATTTAGGCTGGGGGAGGAAAGCCACATGGGTAGCTCGGGTGTAGAATTACCAGGAATCAACTATATGTTCCTCAAAGAACCAGATTTAGTGCCAAGGGAGCTTGAGAGCAAAAGAGGCCAAGGGGAGAGATGCTATGGGCAACAGGACCGTGGGGTTAACTGGAGATTTATGCTGTGCCTTCTATTTCCGGGGGTTGAAAAGCATGGATATAGGTATTGAAGTAGGGGAGGAAGTATTATCATATGCCTTAGACCCCAAGTAAGTATTCTGCAACAATTTATCATTTGAACCAGAATAATTTGTATTCTATGTCTGTTATTCAGTCATGTCCACATCTTTGTGATTTTATTTGGGGTTTTCTTGGCAAAGATATTGGAGTAGTTTCTCATTTTCTTTTCCAACTCATTTTACAGATAAAGAAACTGAGGTAAACAGTTAAGTGACTGCTCTGAGTCACACAGCTAGTCAGATCAGATTTAAACTCAGGAAGATGAGTTTTCCTGACATCAGGCTGGCGCTCTATTTTCTATGCCACTTACCTGCCCAACACCCTGTGTGGCTTCCCCTGAATAACAGAAAGCATGGAGACAAATTCTCTTTCAGAGCCAAATGTGATTTCCAGCAATCGTTAATCATTTCACAACTATCTGCCATTAGAAAGTAGAAAGAGACAAAACAGGGAGAAACAGGTGCATCCTAGTAGCACTACAAAGACCCCCCTCAAAGATTAGTACTGGTCACTGGAGGATGAAAGAATAAAAAGGAAATAGTGAGCATAATAGTTTAAAAAAGAAGTCACCAAATATGTTAAAAATATATTTTAGTTTTATTTGAAGCAACATTAGAGAGCCAGAGTAGAGTACTATGGAAGTGAACTTGGAATGAGGGTTGGAAGAAGCAGTAGGACTCCCTGATTTAAGAGCTGGCCTTAAAACCAGACAAATCTTAATAAAAGTCTTTCTTCTGATACATAGTGACTCTATAATTAGTTAAGTCTATTACCCTCTCAGTGTCCCAGACCATTCTTTTTGATAGGAGTTCCTAGACTTTTTTAGTTTCATAGATACTTTGGTTGTCTTTAAAAAATTTTTTTAAGTTTATTATTATTTTTTTTTTGAGGCAATTGGGGCTAAGGGACTTGCCCAGGGTCACACAGCTAAGAAGTATTAAGTATCTGGGGCCAGATTTGAACTCAGTCCTCCTGACTTCAGGGTTGGTACTCTATCCACTGCACCACCTAGCTGCCCCCACTTTGGTAGTCTTTATGGATCTCTTTTCAGAATAACATTTTTAAGTTTACAGAATAAAATATAGAGATTTACAATGTAATATCACATATAATATGTATTAATATGTACTATGCATTGAAACATGGTCATTAAAATATTTAAGAAAAGTTGACTCCAAATAAAGCACCCTTGCTGTAAGACAATAAATTATATAGCAGGTGCTGACATATTCCTAGAGAAAATCTTGTACTGGAAGTTTCCTGTCCCAATTAAAATACATGAAAGGGGAGAGTGGGTAGGAAGAGAGAAATGGAGAGATGAAGAAAGGAAAACAAAGGGAGAAGACAGAAAAGAAAAAAGAAAAGAAATCTCTGAAATTTGTAGCAGTGTGAACTAGAGCAAATGCTTATGAATTTCAAAAATTGTGTTGTGACTTGATATGAAAAAATATTTCCTTCATGGATAAAAACTATGACTTCAGGAACGTCACCCATCCCTTCCACATACATAAATTCTCACAATGTTCATTCCTCTTAAGACTCTACTTCTTATTCTCCTGACTTTCTCTACCATTCTAGGGTTTCCTCCCAACTTGGGAAAGTCACTCAGCCCTAATTTTGTCATATTAGCAGTTAAATTTGTCCCCAAGGGCCTCTTCTTCTGAATGGCTGGTTCTAAGACTCTCATTTTAAGAAAAAGTACTCAGGCCTGTCATGTCCACATGGCTCTTTGAACTCTAACTTTATCTCTTCAAACAGTCTCTAACATGTTTTCTAATGTGTAAGATACCATAAAGTACCTTACTCCATACTCCTCCCCACCTTTTAAAAACTTGCTTTTACAGAATGTCTTCCCTCATTAAAATGTAATCTAGTTGAGGGCAAGAACTGTCTCTTTTTCTACTTGTATTCCCAGTGCCTGGCACATGAAAATTAGACTTAGAAATAAACTCCATAGATTAAAAATTTATTTAAAATATAGAAGAAGCCAAGGGGAACCTCAGGGATTTCTGAATTCATATTCTCTCTTGAACTTAAAAAAAAATAGCATGTAAATGGGTCAAAAGAAATTGAGTTCAGGGAGTGAGGGGAATGGATTTGATATGTTATGCTGCTGTGGTGAGTACTCAGTGCCAGATTACTGGGTATTAAAAACACAGGAATTTTGTGAAATGAGATGGCAGTCTTGATGTAGGTCCTGAGGACAAGTATTCACATCAAAAAATCCACTCTTCCAAATGGCAGTAATTGGCCCCCAGCTGGCAGCCTCAAAACAGGCCAAGAAATAGAAAAAAAATAACATAACATAATATAATATAATCAAGAAGATGGAAACGAGATCTATTTCTCTCAGTCCAGGTGGAGACTCAGTCTGAAGGCAATGGAAAAAAGCCAGGACTGCTTTTTTCTTTTCATATTATTTCCTTTTTTCAGAAATGAAATATTTTAACATCCCTAAGGTCATAATATCACTAACTCAATTACTATTAGAAATGCCAAAGTATGATTCTTTATATTTAGAAAAACATCAAATACATCCCTGAATAGAATGAAGTATATCATTTCTACTGTTTTACCTGAAGTTTGGCCATAAACTAAGTTAGAGTCCAACCTATCAGTTTGTGCACTTGACAGACTGGTTCCATGCTGTTTGGCTAATAAAATGCCAGAGTTTAGGGGTTGCAGTTCTAGAAATACAACAAACATATGGAGTTGTTCTTGTACTCTAAAGGCAAAGTTCTGCCTTTGCTTTTTGAATTCAATATCCTTAGGGGGGTGGAGTGGAGTATGACTTTGAAGTAGATAAGGGAATGTTTACATTTCATATTCTTTTTAGACATATATAAATGTATATAGATAAGGATAACAATAACTGTTGTTTCTCCCTTATAGGGTTCTTATGAGGTTCTAAAGACATTACACATACATATACACACATAACCACACAGCCACATGTGCATGTATACACACAAATTTGTATGCCTCTGGAGACTCAAAATAAATTTGTGGATATTATAATTATTATTATCTATATATGTACATTTATATATATATACATACACATACACACATACACACAAACACACACACACATATATATGCACATCCACACATACAGGTATAGTACATAGCCCAGATTCTTAAACTGTGGTTTACCACTTCTTATGGAGGCTTGTAACTCAATGTAAGGGACAAAAATTATGATTTTTTATCATTAAATGTTTGATGTGTATACCTATTTTATATATGTATATACCTGAGGTCATATAAACATGTCTTAGATGAAAAGAGATTGTGAATAGAAAAAGGTTAAGAAGCGCTGGTATATAATATATACATGTACATCTTATGTATATGGGAGTTTATATATACATAGAGATATATCTCTCTATCCACACATGGAAGAATATACAACAGAGAAATTTTTACTCAAAACTTCTTGATGCCAAATGCCAACTTCTTATAACTAGCCATTTTTCTGGAAAGATTCCTAGCTCATGGTCAAAACAATCAATTCTACGCTTATGATATTGTAATCTATATCTCTAGCCCAAACCTCTCTCTTGAGCTCCAGGCCTTCATGTCCAACTATCTACAAAATATGTCCATCTGGATACCCTACTGCCACCACAAAATCAACATGTCTAAAACCAAACTTAAATTATCTTCCCAATTTCCCTTTTCTAAATTCCCTATTTCTATCACTGGTACCAGTATTCTCCCAGTTTCAAAATATGCATTTTTTCCCCCTTCATCTTTATACTCAAATCACTCACCAAATTCTCTCAGTAGAAATTCTGAAATATTTTTTGAACTTGTTCTTTATCTAAAACCTTCCTATATGCCATTCTCAGTACTCTTTTTAAAAGTAAAATATTAGCTAGTTACTTCTTTGAAGAAATAGGAAGGCTGTTTATAGGCAATATACATATACTGCATACATTTTCAGAGATTTGTAATGTATTGAAAAATATTTTTGTTCATTTTTCTCTTCCTCTTTTTCTATTTTTTTCTTTAAAATATTATTTGTTGCATGAGATGGCTTTCTTGGAAGAAGAGAGATACTAAGTAACTGCTGGTTGTAAAAAAACAAAAGATAACTAAAAATTTTAAAAGAAAAACACTAAAATAAGTCAAATAAACAATATTTTCTACATGAATTCAAATATCAATGGCAAATATAAAAGAGATCAACATGAGCTTGAACAGATGGAAAAGTCTTTGGAATAAGAATAATTTTACTGGCTATTGAAGGTGGATATGCCTATATGTAAACATATGTGGGACTGAAGGTTGGGAAGTGGAATAGCATTCTATAAAAATGATGAGTGTGAGAAATAAGAGAAATATGAGATAACATGTGAACTGATGCATAGTGAATGAGGCAGAACTTAGAGCAAATTGTATATAATGATTATAATCTTGTAAACAAAAACCTCAAAAGGGGAAATCTAATAAATTGTTATGAAACATCTTCATCTGGCAGAAATGAGAACTGAAACATCTCTGTCTTCTCAGGAAATTACCTGAGAATTTTCTTGTCACACTGAACTTATCATTGCAACTTAAATCATAGCCTCTTACATAGTATATCACCTCAAATAAACCATCCTAAAAACTGATGTTAGACTAATCTTCCTCAAATATCACTACTTTTGTCTTATAACTCATTTGGCCAACCAATCAACAAACATTAATATGGGCAGCTAGGTGGACAACTGGATAGAATAAGAAGCTAGGAGACAGGAAGAGCTGAGCAGAACTAGTCTTAGACACTTCCTGTCTGGATGATTCTGGTTAAGTCATTTAATCTCTATATGCCTCAGTTTTCTGATTCAAAAAATGGAGATAATAACAGCTTCTACCTCATAGGGTTGTTATCAATGAGGTAATATTTGTAAAGGATTTAGCACAGTGCTTGGTTCACAATGAGAACTATATGAATGCTTATTTCCTTTCTTTCCCTGTCCCTATAAAACCTTTATTATATGCTTAGCATTGAGTACTTGGGATATAAAGAAAACGATGAACTGTCCAAACCCTCAAAGAGCTTATATCCTAACAAGAGAGCTAATAATTACAAAGATAGATCTACCCAAAATTCAGAAAGAATGATGATATAGAATAATCTCAGGGGGAAGTCACGAGCATGAAGAAGGACCAGGACAGGTTTTCTACAGAAGATAAGATTTCCATAGAAGGCAAAATTTTCATATAGGGAAGATTTTCTTTTTTTTTTTTTTTTATCTTTTTTTTTTAATTTTTTATTTAATAATTACATTATATTGACACTCGTTTCTGTTCCGATTTTTTTTCCCCCTCCCTCCCTCCACCCCCTCCCCTAGATGGCAAGCAGTCCTTTATATGTTGGATATGTTGCAGTATATCCTAGATACAATATATGTTTGCAGAACCGAACAGTTCTCTTGTTGCGTAGGGAGAATTGGATTCAGAAGGTATAAATAATCCGGGAAGAAAAACAAAAATGCAGATAGTTTACATTCGTTTCCCAGTGTTCTTTCTTTGGGTGTAGCTGCTTTTGTCCATCATTTATCAATTGAAACTCAGGTCTCTTTGTCAAAGAAATCCACTTCCATCAAAATATGTCCTCATACAATATCGTTGTCGAAGTGTATAATGATCTCCTGGTTCTGCTCATTTCACTTAGCATCAGTTCATGTAAGTCTCGCCAGTCCTCTCTGTATTCATCCTGCTGGTCATTTCTTACAGAACAATAATATTCCATAACATTCATATACCACAATTTACCCAGCCATTCTCCAATTGATGGGCATCCATTCATTTTCCAGTTTCTAGCCACTACAAACAGGGCTGCTACAAACATTTTGGCACATACAGGTCCCTTTCCCTTCTTTAGTATTTCTTTGGGATATAAGCCCAATAGAAACACTGCTGGATCAAAGGGTATGCACAATTTGATAATTTTTTGGGCATAATTCCAGATTGCTCTCCAGAATGGTTGGATTCGTTCACAACTCCACCAACAATGCATTAGTGTCCCAGTTTTCCCGCATCCCCTCCAACATTCATCATTATTTTTTCCTGTCATCTTAGCCAATCTGACAGGTGTGTAGTGGTATCTCAGAGTTGTCTTAATTTGCATTTCTCTGATCAATAATGATTTGGAACACTCTTTCATATGAGTGGTAATAGTTTCAATCTCATCCTCTGAAAATTGTCTGTTCATATCCTTTGACCATTTATCAATTGGAGAATGGCTTGATTTCTTATAAATTTGAGTCAGTTCTCTATATATTTTGGAAATGAGGCCTTTATCAGAACCTTTAACTGTGAAAATGTTTTCCCAGTTTGTTGCTTCCCTTCTAATCTTGTTTGCATTCGTTTTATTTGTACAAAAGCTTTTTAATTTGATGTAATCGAAATTTTCTATTCTGTGATCAGTAATGGTCTCTAGTTCATCTTTGGTCACAAATTTCTTTCTCCTCCACAAGTCTGAGAGATAAACTATTCTATATTCCTCTAATTTATTTATAGTCTCGTTCTTTATGCCTAGGTCATAGACCCATTTTGATCTTATCTTGGTATATGGTGTTAAGCGTGGGTCCATGCCTAATTTCTGCCATACTAATTTCCAATTATCCCAGCAGTTTTTATCAAATAATGAATTCTTTTCCCAGAAGTTAGGGGCTTTGGGTTTGTCAAACACTAGATTGCTATAATTGACTATTCTGTCTTGTGAGCCTAGCCTTTTCCACTGATCCACTAATCTATTTCTTAGCCAATACCAAATGGTTTTGGTGACTGCTGCTTTATAATATAATTTTAGATCAGGTACAGCTAGGCCACCTTCATTTGATTTTTTTTTCATTAATTCCCTTGAGATTCTCGACTTTTTATTGTTCCATATGAATTTTGTTGTTATTTTTTCTAGATCAATAAAATATTTTCTTGGAAGTCTGATTGGTATAGCACTAAATAAATAGATTAGTTTAGGGAGTATGGTCATCTTTATTATGTTCGCTCGGCCGATCCAAGAGCACTTAATATTTTTCCAATTATTTAAGTCTGACTTTATTTGTGTGGAGACTTTTTTATAATTTTGCTCATATAATTCCTGACTTTCCTTTGGTAGATAGATTCCCAAATATTTTATGGTATCAACAGTTATTCTGAATGGAATTTCTCTTTGTATCTCTTGCTGTTGGGTTTTGTTGGTGATGTATAAAAATGCTGAGGATTTATGGGGATTTATTTTGTAGCCAGCTACTTTGCTAAAATTATGAATTATTTCCAATAGCTTTTTGGTAGAATCTCTGGGGTTCTCTAGGTATACCATCATATCATCTGCAAAGAGTGATAGTTTGGTTTCCTCATTGCCTACTCTAATTCCTTTAATCTCTTTCTCGACTCTTATTGCCGAGGCTAGTGTTTCTAATACGATATTAAATAATAATGGTGATAGTGGACAACCTTGCTTCACTCCAGATCTTACTGGGAAAGGTTCCAGTTTTTCCCCATTGCATATGATGCTTACTGATGGTTTTAAATATATGCTCCTGACTACTTTAAGGAAAAGTCCATTTATTCCTATGCTCTCAAGTGTTTTTATTAGGAATGGATGTTGGATTTTATCAAATGCTTTTTCTGCATCTATTGAGATGATCATGTGGTTTTTGTTTGTTTGGTTATTGATATAGTCAATTATGCTAATAGTTTTCCTAATATTGAACCAGCCCTGCATTCCTGGTATAAATCCTACTTGGTCATAGTGTATTATCCTGGTGACAATTTTCTGTAATCTTTTTGCTAATATTTTATTTAAGATTTTAGCATCAATATTCATTAGGGAGATTGGTCTATAATTTTCTTTCTCTGTTTTCAGCCTACCTGGTTTAGGTATCAGTACCATATCTGTGTCATAAAAGGAGTTTGGTAGGACTCCTTCAATCCCTATTTTTTCAAATAGTTTATGTAACATTGGAGTTAATTGTTCTTTAAATGTTTGGTAGAATTCACATGTAAATCCAAAATATAAGATTTTCAAGGAAGGTGAGATTTTAACGAAAGCAAGGAATCTAAAAGATAGATGCATGCATTTTAAGCATAAAAGAAAGTCAGTAAAAAAGCACAAAGGAAATGAACTATTATGCCTGGGAAAAGCAAATACTCAGTCTAGACTGCAAGGAATGGAAAGGGAAGTAATGGAGGAGAATAAGAAGATTAGAAAGGCAGGATTGATCCAAATTGTAAAGATTAAAAAGTGTCAAAAGAACTAGAATCAAGCTTTAACTTCTGGGTGGCCAGAATCAAATGGAGCAGGCTAAACACAGGAGAGTCAGGACACAAGCAGAAGTTTAATTAATTTCAAAGTGAGGAAAATGCTTGCAAGTGGAAGTTCACCTTTCTGAAAGCATGGGTTTAACATGTTGGGACAAAGCTAGTGTTTCATATCTATATATTTATATAGATAAATAGATATAGATACATAATACATATGTATGTATGGATCATTGCATAATCATTCTAACCATTCCCATGGCAGGAGCATGGATGAGCAATTCAGATGTTTCTGGATTTGGTGGGACAATGTCCAATTTGAATGTTTCACAGACACAAACTGAACCAGAGTTAGTATGGCAAGAACAGAAGTGCAGTACCTAGTTCAGTTCACTTAGCTGTTATACAAGCAGAGAGATTGTAAGCATATCATAAGAGGTGAAAGATGGCTTTAGGCTGTAGCTCATTGCCTCTCAGGTCCCTGGGAAACAGGGGACATAAATCCCCTAGTGAACATCTGATGCTGTTCAAAGCAATACACTTTCCTAGAAGGTGAGATCATTCAGGGTACAAAGGAATCTTGTTAATTCCAAGCTCAGAGTATAGCCTACTTATTGGGCCTTAGCTCTGGGAAACAGTGTGTCTCCAATGTCTTAACAAAAGCTTAAGGCTTAATATGTAAAGACCTCTATAACCAAATCCCATTATGCCTGTCTAAAAATACTTCTCACTTCCTTCCAGTATGATATTCTGCTTCAGGCAAACTAGGCTTCTCAAAGTCATTCCTGTGTGCCAAGCTCACTGCTGACTCTTAAGTCTTTTTTTTTTTTAAATAACTTTTTATTGACAGAGCCCATGCCTGGGTAATTTTTTTTTTTAAACAACATTATCCCTTGCACTCACTTCTGTTCCAATTTTTCCCCTCCCTCCCCTCACCTCCTTCCCCAGATGGCAAGCAGTCCTATACAAGTTAAATATGTCACAGTGTATCCTAGATACAATATATGTGTGCAGAACTGAACAGTTCTCTTGTTGCACAGGAAGAATTGGATTCAGAAGGTAAAAATAATCTGGGAAGAAAGACAAAAATGCAAACAGTTTACATTCATTTCCCAGTATTCTTTCTTTGAGTGTAGCTGCTTCTGTCCATCCTTGATCAATTGAAACTGAGTTAGATCTTCTCTTTGTCAAAGAAATCCACTTACATCAGAATACATCCTCATATAGTATTATTGTTGAGGTATATAATGATCTCCTGGTTCTGCTCATTTCACTTAGCATCAGTTCATGTAAGTCTCACCAATCCTCTCTTTATTCATCCTGCTGGTCATTCCTTACAGAACAATAATATTCCATAACATTCATGTACCAAAATTTACTCAACCATTCTCCAATTGATGGGCATCCATTCATTTTCCAGCTTCTAGCTACTTCAAACAGGGCTGCCACAAACATTTTGGCACATACAGGTCCCTTTCCCTTATTTAGTATCTCTTTGGGGTATAAGCCCAGTAGAAACACTGCTGGATCAAAGGGTATGCACAGTTTGATAACTTTTTGAGCATAGTTCCAAATTGCTCTCTAGAATGGCTGGATGTATTCATAATTACACCAACAATGTATTAGTGTCCCTGTTTTCCCACATCCCCTCCAACATTCTACATTATCTTTCCCTGTCATTCTAGCCAATCTGACAGGTGTGTAGTGGTAGTTCAGCATTGTTTTAATTTGCATTTCTCTGATTAATAATGACTTGGAGCATATTTTCATAGGGCTAGAAATAGTTTCAATTTCTTCATCTGAGAATTGTCTGTTCATATTCTTTGACCATTTATCAATTGGAGAATGGCTTGATTTCTTATAAATTAGAGTCAATTCTCTATATATTTTGGAAATGAGGCCTTTATCAGAACCTTTGACTGTAAAAATGTTTTCCCAATTTATTGCTTTTCTTCTAATCTTGTCTGCATTAGTTTTGTTTGTACAAAAACTTTTCAATTTGATATAATCAAAATTTTCTATTTTGTAGTCAATAGTGATCTCTAGTTCTTCTTTGGTCATAAATTCCTTCCCCTTCCACAGATCCAAGAGGTAAACTATCCTATGCTCTTCCACTTTATTTATAATCTCATTCTTTATGCCTAGGTCATGAACCCATTTTGACCTTATCTTGGTGTATGGTGTTAAGTGTGGGTCAATGCCTAGTTTCTGCCATACTAATTTCCAATTTTCCCAGCAATTTTCATCAAATAATGCATTCTTATCCCCCAAATTGGGGTCTTTGGGTTTGTCAAACACTAGATTATTAAAGTTATTGTCTGTTTTGTCCTTTGAACCTAACATATTCCATTGATCAACTTGACTCTAAATCTTTATTTTATTCTTTCAACTTAGAATATCTTTGTTCTAAACCTTAGCTCTTAAGTAAGGGCTATTTAAACCTTAGATATTCTATTCATCCTTCATCCTTTAAGGAATGGATAGGATAGGATAAGAACCGGAACTGTGATTTGATTGTTATAAAGAATTCGCTAATGAAGAAAATCCCTCTGTCAATATAGTTTGGAATTTTGGAGATTTTTGCTAGAGTACTGAGAAACTAATGACTTGCTTATCATCACATATCCAGTATACATTAAAATATTTGAATCCACATCTTCACATCTGTGAAGACAATTCTATTTATAAGACCATCTAGCCTTTTCTTTCAAGTTGGTTAAAATTTAATCTTTTCTACCAAAGATTTACTGTCACATTGCTCTCTCCTTTCTCTGAATTCCCTCAAAAATGTCTAAACCATTCATTTTTCGAAGTAATAATACACTGACTAGTACTCTTGTTTCCTGAGCAGGACTGTAAACTTATAAGGCAAGCTCTTAAACATGAGTCAAAACCATCCTGGGCAATAGTCTGAAACTACATGAGAATAGTCACAAAACTTTGTTATGATTATTTTGTTGTATATAAAACCTTTCTTTTGGTCTTTGACTAGGTATGTATATGCCTGAAAGTGGAATGAATATCAGGTACATACCTGGTCAGAGACCAAAAGAAAGATTCTGCATACAACAAAATGTTCGTAACAATTTCTTTTTGGTAGCAAAAACTAATTAACCAAATGAGTACCCATTAATTGGAGAATGGTTGAAAAAATTGGTATATGAATGTTATGGGAGATTGCTATTTAGAAGGAATTAAGTAAAACATGAATCGATAAAGGGAGGAAACCAGAATCAAGACAACAATATAAATAATGATTACACTAATATGAATGACAACGCTAAAAAAAGTTGTTTAATTGATGAATTGGTTGAACATTTTTGGTCCTAGAAATTGAATGGAAACATTGTACTATCTTGTCTCAGGAGGCAAATTGGGGACTGCAGGAATTCTCTACTGAAGAAAGTCCTCTGTCAATATAGTTTGGCATCTTGGAGATTTTTGCACATATAACTTTGTTGGTTATATTTAAATGATTTTCCTTTTTATAAGGAAGAGTTCAATGAAAGTTGGAAGGAAGGGGTTTAAAGGGAAATAAGTGCTCAAAAGAAAAAGGTATGTACTTGCTCACATATTATAAATGAGGCAACATGGCACAACGGAAACTTTACTAAATACCAAGTCAGGAGACATAAGATTAGATCTTGGTTCCAGAACTTTGCTGCTGTGTGTTATTTCATCCTGGACATGTTACTTGTTTTAAGCTTTGCTTCCTCATCTATAAATGAGACAAAGATGGTGTCCTAACTTAATATCCTAACACTAACTACCTGAGAGGGTGATTGTGTGGAAAGAACCTTATAAATCTTAATGTTACATAGTAGCAGTAATAATAATTAATTTGTTTCACATTTCCCAAGTATTCTACAAAGTATTAGACATTAAGTAAATACTAGGTACTTGTTAAATTAAAGTACTTATTTTCAAAGTGAACAAGTAATTTATCTTAAATTCCCAATAAGAAGCTTGCTTGATCTAGTCTATTTCTTTTTAAACATCACAGGGATGCAGTTTCTGATATTTGCCTTGATAGGTTATTTCACAATCTAATAATGTTCACTGCTAGAAAGGGTTCTTCCCTTTGCTTGTCACAACTGAAACTGCTTTATCTCTTTGTTACTTTATCCTTTTGGTCATTTTAGTTTCATTTTCTCTCTGGATATACCACCTTAAAATAGTTACTTTTTCCAAATCCATTGTAAGCAATGGCTTACACCAGCTGAACAGTGATGTACTACAAAACTAATAAATATGAAAGCAAATTCTGAAGCAGACAGTATTATAGTGGTTAAAAACTACATAGGGCAAATCCACTTTAAAATTATCACAGAGTACAGCACAATCAAAAGGCAGAAACACAATAACAGTGAACCACAATATCTCCTGGCATATCCAGGATAGAGTGAAGAATTCAGATTTTATTTATCCTATTTTGGGTGGGAGAATTGGCTTTTGTGCTATTAAATAGTTTAAAGTAACTCATATATTGAACACATTCAATTTGTCTCATAAATCTCTTATGCATATAGTCTTTTGCTCTAAATCATTTCTTTTTTAAGCTCTGTGCCCTTACTGCTTTTCATTGGCCATTTCTTACTTCTGGTATGTATCCTTCTTTGTCTTCACCTCATAGTTTCTCTCATTTTTTTCAATATTTTGCTCAAATATCCATCTTCTCCAGGGGACATTTTCCTACCCTCAAGCCCTATAGCTATTTTATCACTAGAAGGACAAATAATGAAACTCAAGTGTAAATATATTGGTCACATCAGGAGAAGATAAGACTTACTGAGAAAGACACTGATTAAACACTGAAGGCACAAGGAAAAGGGGATGATAGAAGATGAAATGGGTAGATAGTCTCATAGAAGCAATGAGCATGAGCTTGGATAGACTTTGGGAGACAGTGGAGGACAGAAGGGCCTGGTGTGCTTATTGTCCATGGGGTCACAAACAGTTGATCAGAACTGAAGACTGAATAACAATGGCTAGTGTTCGCCTGAGATTTCTTCCAATTTATCCAGCATATATTTTCTATCTACATAATTTTTTCTTTGGGGTATTCCTCATTAGAATGTGAGCTCCTTGAGGTATGGGTTGTTTTTGCCTTTCCAAAGAATCATTTGTACTTAGTTGGTGCTTAATACTTCAGGAGAGCTTAAAGGTTTGCTGAACTTGCTCAGATTTCTTTTCCTAATGTGTATTTGAATAATAGAATCTGACCTCTTTGTCTGTGCTTACATTATTACTCATCCATCCTCTAGTTCAAACCCTGTAGGATCCTTCTAGTTTTCTTCATGTTGTTATTTCATTCAAATAGGAAAATTCCAGTGAGGAAATTCACTCTGCTAGTGAAGCTTGGCAACTGCTCTATATTTTATGGTCCAAGAATGATGCTTGAGACACTGAAAGTTTATAGGGACCACAAGGTTAGTACACTTGACTGCTGATTCCAAGGCTGGTTCTTTATCCACCATGGCTTGCTCCTTGAAAATGCTTAAATGAGACAGTCTACATAAGCTCTAGTTGATTTCAAAGTCTCTATACATGCTAGTTATTGCTTTAAAAGGTTCCCTACAAGTTCCATCTTTTCCTCTATACAGGCTGTTATGAAAGCTACAATTCACTATGATCCAATTTCAGAGCAGGTATTCTTAATTTTAGTCTGAGAAGCTTATGAACCTCTTATCAAACTAATATTTTTAAATTCATAAAATACCTAGAATAACAAAGGAAGCAAATTACATAGAAATATAGTTATATGACTGTTCTAACCAAGTTCACATACTGCCCCCCCCCCCTAGCTAAGACACCCAATCTTAGAATAGTGGTATGAAATCAAAATAGAAATAGGAGTCATTAAACCATAGTAAGGAACCCTGAAAAAATTTGCTTGGAAAACCACGTTACTATTATTTTGTTCCATTTTAATTATTTCCCTATTATATTTTAATTTGGCTCAGGTCTCAAGTGGCCAGTAGCTGCTCCATACCTTTGTCTTACAGTAATTCGGTCTATAATCAAATATTGCAGCACTTGTTTAAATGAAGTATAACTCTAAAGCAGTGACTTTATTTTTTTAATGGATATACTAGAACTTATGTTCTGGTACTACTGCTAATGGGCACTGCCACTATTGGGAAAACATATACTTATTTGACAAAACTACTAGTCTTCTGTTACTTATTATAGTAATGAAAGTTTCAAATCTCTTGGTAGTACAACAAACATTCTTCTAACTAATATTTAAAACAAAAAACAAAATAAATATTGTATGAATGCAGAGAAATTATTTCCACCTATGGGGAAATATATCTATGAGTTCAGGAAAGGTCTTGGGAATATAAAGTATGAATTAATTCAAATTTGCCAATTTTCATCTTATTGATTAAGAGAGCCCAGTGTGTGATGGTGAGAAGAAATATAATTTGTTAACAGAAGAGAAGCATTTGCAAGTTCTGGACTGTCATTGCAACAAGCCCAGAGAAATATTTCAAGAGAATTTAAGCAAGATAATTATTGGGAATTAAGGATTTGTTGAAAGAGAATGCACTGAAAGGAAAAAAAAATATTCAAAGTGGGGAGTTGTTGGGGAAGATGATTAGGCAAGGCACTAAAAGATGGAGTGAGTATAGAGAGAGAAAATGGGAAAATTATCAGTAAGCTATACATGCTTGCTGATTGATCTATGAATGATAAATGGCAGTTGATAGTGTATAAGTATTAAGGTAAATTAACCTGGCAAGTATATAAACTGGACTCTGAAGTCAAAGAAATCTGGAGGAGAGTAAAGCTGATGACTTTGTATATCCCTGTCTCACTTAAATTCAATTTGTACATAAGATACGCTAACACCCTCATAATATCATCAATCTTTTTTGAGAATGAAAGTCAAAAAACAGGGCATCATCCAGATAATATTATTCAGTATTTCAACAGACTTTGACAAAAGCAGATAGAATCAGCAAAATGTGACAATGGACATAATTGGCTGTTGTCCTTCGTTCTCCAAAAAGACCAAAATGACATCATTATGTTAGAGTCGAGTTATACTGTGTCTGATTGGGATAAGCAGACCAATAAAAACTCGGAATGTTATACCACAGATTAAGCTCAAATGGTCCATGTGAACATTTGGGGTGATTTTTCTAACTTTGCACATCTGACTTTGCTTATGAGCTACTTTAATTCTGTTTTGCTCATAGAGAATATAGCACCTTCTCTGATGAGGGCACACTGTATAGTGAGCAATTCCACTATAAAAAAGGAAAGTCTATCTCCAGCCAACAAAGATACTAATAACATTTCCTAATTCAGCATATTGCTGCCCTGGGGTCCATCTATTGCTTTGATTGCGTCAAGGGCCCTGGTGGTATGCTAAAACAGCATTTTGGAAGTTCAGTGGTAAAAAAATAAGTCAAGAGACCTTCCTTTTGTCCCTTTCTGCAAGGAGAAACATATGAATAATCTGTTTAAAAATCTCCCTCCTCATTCCCTACTATTAAGAATTCCTAGATTTCTTAAAAATGTAGTTCAGGTGCCACTTTTCTTCATACCTTTCCTCCACCTCTGCACTTACAGAAAGGTGTTATTAACAAATTCTCCCTTAATGAAATGCTTTCTATTAACATTTCATATACTTTATATCTGTACATACAATATCTGTATATCTTTCTTATCCAATACATGCTGTATCCCATTAAATGAATGTAAATTATTCGATGAATGGGTGGTTTTATTTATTGTCCTGATATGCCAGACCCCAACATATAGTAGAGGCTTAATAAATATTTGCTGAATTGATCTGAAATTGAATGGTCTAGTCAAATGGAAGCAGATTAAGACAAAGTCACAGCAAATCAGGAAAATATAAGTGAGCGAGAGGCATGCAGTATGCAGGACAGAAGAAAGAATCAGATGATAAATGTTGGAAGGTATAGTTAAAAAAAAAAAAAAAACAAACTCAAGATTCTTTTTGATAACCCAAAGATAAGTTGTTAGAGAAAGGGATTCAGAGAAAGACATGAACATCCATCATTATTATTATTGATAGAAAAGTTGAGTTTGTAAAATGTCATTATGTTGATGTTGTAGTTGGGAGTAAGAGTCTAACTTCCCTCATGCAAATTAGTTCAGTTTTTTCCTACAATGTGGCAAAGCTGTTTCTGGGATGTGATTGATCCAGTGCTTAGTAGATTTCCTGGCACATATCAAGTTCTTAGTGAATCCTTATGAAGTGATTGTTTTGCTCAGGAAGCCAAGTTTCAAGCTTTACCTCTCTTAAAGCAATTTCTTTTTAGCCTTTTATCCTACCAATAAGACTTTTTGGCCACTGCAGTCAAAAAAGTGCATGAAAAGACACTATTCACATTGAAGGAGAATCTTCAGACTTGGTAGGTAACCTAACACTAAAAGAGTAGCCACATCCTAACCTGCTGACTAAATGTTATTTCCATCTGAAAAGAAGGTGGGATGAGTCTACCCAACCAAGTGCTACAGTATCCTTTTTTTACATCTTTTTTTTTTTTTAATGATATAGTAAGTAAGCCTCTTTTCTTTAATTGTTGAGTAACCTTAAGTATCTTATTGTGTTCAAAAACTGAGCCAACTCCACCCATTATAAACCTGAACAATCCATGCTAAGCACATACACTCAAGAAGGTAAAATACAGAAAGACGTGATGTATAGTAAAAGTAGTACTTTTTTGTAGGAATAAAGAATCAGAATTAAGGTAGCTCTCTAATTATTAGGGAATGACTAAATGAATTGTGGTAGTTAAAAAAAAGGAATATTTCTATTAATATAATTATAAAAAATGGAAAAATATGAGAAAATTTAAAGAAAATTAAACAAAGTGAGGGAAGCAGAACAAAGAAAAACAAATATAAAATGACAAAGATACAAATATAAATGAAAGCAAGAAAAAGAAAAACAAAATGAAACTGAATACTTTGCAATTATAATCAATAGGCTGGATTTTACAGAGAGGAGAGATTATAGATTAGGAACATTATGGATATTAGCAACTGAAGTGATGGCTTTAACAAACTAGTATTTCCTCTGTCTTTTTTATCCTTTCGTGCTGGAAACAGTTCTCAGTGTAGGGAAGGGGAAAAGGATATATTTAGAAATGAAGGAGATACAAAATATAAGTTATGATAAAAAAAATACTTTTGTAATAGGTTAAGAGCTAGGGACAAGGGTAGGACTCAAACCCTGGGTGAACTATGGATATTATGAGTAGAGATTATTGTATAATCATTTTCATTCATGCCCATCTCTTTGTGATTCCATTTGGAGTTTTTTGGGCAAAGACATTGGGGATGCTTGCCTCTTCCTTCTCTAGCTTATTTTCACAGATGAGGAACTGAGGCACAAGTGTTAAGTGACATGTTCATCCGCTTGGTCTCAGATCACCTAATTAGTTAAGTATCTGTGACCAAATTTGAACTCCATGTGAATTTTGCTGATCAATTCACTATAACGCCACTTTGTGGCCCTGAAGGGATACACAAGTCTCAAATTCAAAAAGCTGAGACTTCTGCAATTCTTTGGAATATTGAAAATACCAACAATATCTAAGTCTTTAAATATCTACAACATTTTATTTTCTATGATTCTCTCCATAAATCCATTAACTGTTTATTAAATGCCTGCATCCAGAGATTTAAAAGAAACATATTTCATTTTCTGCACTCAAAGAGTTAACTTACAATCTAGTAGGGAAGATCTATGCATTTGCAAATTTAAGGAAAGATAAATAAAGTGAGAACAAAAAAGCATGACTATAAAGTGTTATGATATCTAATAAGGGAGAGAAAATTCCCAATTCAAAATAAGAAAGCTGGTCAGGACTAAGTGAAAAGAGGAATGGATATCTTGGTTGCTATGCAAAACAGATGGGTAGATTCAAGAGCTTAAGGTAATTTATTGTAGGAAAATGTCAGTATGAAGCTATTTCAGACTAATAATCCCACTTGGTTTCAGGTAATCCATGAATAACCTTCAGAGCTTCTGTAACTCTTTGCACAGAAATGACTGGTAGTGGATACACTTGCATATTTTAAAAACTTAAAGATTTTGGTCTCAACAAGTGATCTCTATAGTGCTGGGGGTTACTAGGGGTGAAAATTCTCTCAACTGGTGCAGATTAGAACTTGCTCTGCAATTTATAGTCTTAGAGAATTGACTGGAGGCAATGTGAGATGTGATTTGCCCAGGGTCACATCACCTAAACATGTCACAGGAAGACTTTAATATTACTAATAATGATAATAATAACTAACATTTATATAATGCTTACTTACTATGTGTCAAACACTGTTAAGCATTTTACAATTAACTCGTTTAATCATCACAAGAATCCTGGGAAATAGGTGCTATCATTATCTCCCTTTTACACATAAGAAAACTGAAGCAAACAGAAGTGAAGTAACTTGATCAGGGTCACACAGTTAGTACATGTCTGAGGCCAAATTTGAACTCAGTTCAGTTAGCAAATGATACTTTTTGTAAGAAGCACTATGTTAGGCACAGGAGATAAAAATGTAAAGTGAAAAATTCCTATTTTTGAATATCTCAGTCTACACTGTAATGGCTGAATTTGGAAAATCTCACTATCACAGTTTTTGTCAGATAATAGTGAAGAAAGGTTTATGACTATCTTTTGTCCTTCAGTTTTGGCCCCACCAACTTATAAATCTATCCACAAAAGTTTGGAGGGGTTAGAATCTATGTTGGTAAAGAGTCCCCAAACAACTAAAACATGCTTCTTCCTAAGAAGTGAAAGGAAAAAAAAATCTTAATATTATATAACTACTCCCCAAAGAAATTAAAAAGGGAAATGACTCATACAAACAAAAAAGATTTATAACAGCTCTTTCCATGGTAGCCACAAACTGGAACTTGGATATGATTAAACAAATTGCAGTATATGAATGTAATGTTACCATGTCATAAAAAAATGACAAGACAGTTTTAGAGGAAATTCAAAAGATCTCTCAGAAATGATGAAGAGCCAAGGTAAGAATAATATGTAACAACAACACTCTCATTCTGAAAGAATTTAGAACTCTGACTGACACACAAATAAACAAGGAATCTACCTTTTTCAGAGAGAAAAGCAGAAAGAAGAATATACTTATTTGGACAGAAACAATGTCGGAATTTTTATTTGCTGGACTATTCTTATCTGAATAGGAAGCTAGTGGATGGAGTGCTGGCTCTGGAGTTAATTTTAAATCTATCCTTAAGACACTTAGGAGCTGTAGGCAAGTCCCTTAACTTCTTGACTTAATCCACTGCAGAAGGAAATGGCAAAACACTCCAGTATCTATGCCAAGAAAACCCTATTGGCAATATGGTCCACAGGATCTCTAAGAATTGGACATGATTGAACAACAACAACAATACATATATGTACTGAGGACTTTATTTTCAGGATTTATTTATTTTTTAAAATTTACTCATGAAGGGAAGAGATGAATTTAAAAATTATTAACAGTATTATCAAAGACACCATGTTTTAAGAAACTGCATTGTAAAAAAGCCACACCCAAATGTTAATTATTATTTTTATTACTAAAAATAGTAACTATTTTGGTTATTATATGTTTTAAGTACATATCATTTTGCATTTACTTTATTTTGTTTAAAATTGTTTTCCATGTTAATACAATTATAATAAATTTTAAAAAACATAATTTAAAAAATCACATTGCTTCAAATCAATGCTGTTCCCTAAGTGCCTTGTCAAGATGAATATTATTTTGCCAGTTCTGAAGAAATCATTGTAGTCTCACAAATTCATAATAAAAATTTATTTTGATTTAAAAAAGTATTCATTCTAGACCTACCTGACTCATACCCTTGTAATTCACTGAATGCATTATTCAGATCTAATCTCACATGCTAATGAAAAAGTATTGCAATGAAATTGATGGAAAGTTGTTCAGAAAAGCCATAAAGAATAGCAGAAAGGGTGCAGTGCTAAGGAGCAGACTTAGTATTTCCCCAATTACTTACTAGCTGTGTTACTTCAGGCAAGCTACTTAACCTCTCAGACTCAATTACTTCATCAATTAAATGGTCCTGAATTTGGAATCAAGAAAGTCAAAGTTTACCTGTGATATTCCAGGTGGAACACTGAAATTCTCAGTTTTAGTTCCCATAGCAACTATTTTAGTGAATTTTTATGAGGGTCAAATCACAGATAATGTGTTTAAAGTATTCCATATCATATCATCATCATCACCTACCAAGTGAAAAGTAAATCCTACCAAAAGGCAAGTGGTTGAATCATATAATATATTAATGTCTCTTCAGGTTTTAAGAGCTCACTATTTTGAATAACTAGAATACCCCTAGTTAATGTCTTTTTCATCAAGTTCTCAGAGAATTGAGCCATACTATATGACCCCTACACAAGAGATTTTTTTAAACCTCTATCTGTCTTCAACTAGAAGAAGCTATTGAATATGAAATAATCAGCATTCCATCAAAACATTCAGTAGAAAGTGAGTAGTATAAGAATGTGCTGGAGTAGCTGGTATTAACTACATTTAGTGGTGAATTTCTTAAATTAACAATGTACCACCCAAGGTATTTCACATACACACAAAGACAGACAGATAGCTAGACAGACACAAACCCACAAAGATGTTGAAATATTTTGTTGCTATTCCTATTGGCAAAGCATTATGAAAATGAAAAGCTTTCTCTTTAGGATAACACTACTCCAAAGCAGAGAAAAATCAGTCCATGCTATAATATAAACTGAATTCTTCAAGAACCCAGAATGTACTCCACTACTTGGGCTGGGTTTATTTATTTATTTATTTTTTAATTTGAGAGCTAATGAATTTCAGACAAGTTTTAGTTATTATTTTTGGTTCAATGAAACCATTTGTCTTTAGGCTTAAGAAACTGTTATTTTTTGTATGTTTCTAATGACTTGTGAATTAAAGGTTGCTTTACAATGAGTCCAGTCTCATTTCTTTGATTAAAAAAAGTGATTACTTGGTCTCATTATTATCTAATGTTCCTGGCTAATTAAATATTATAAAATTGGAAGGTTGGGGGAAACCAATGTTCTACTAATAAAAAGCTTCCTCAGGACAGTAATTTCTTTTTCTTTTCTTTTCTTTCTTTCTTTCTTTCTTTCCTTTCTTTCTTTCTTTCTTTCTTTCTTTCTTTCTTTCTTTCTTTCTTTCTTTCTTTCTTTCTTTCTTTCTTTCTTTCTTTCTTTCTTTCTTTCTTTCTTTCTTTCTTCTTCTTCTTCTTCTTCTTCTTCTTCTTCTTCTTCTTCTTCTTCTTCTTTTGGCAAAAGATTTCTGTGGCTTTGGTGGGTCTTCTTTCCAAATCCCTTGAAAAATTACAATTGCTCCCTTAATCTATTTCTGAAAAATGCCTGAATAAATAAGGAAACAGTACAACTTTATGAAGTTACTTTTAGATGTGTGCTAAATGGCAAAATATTCCCGTCATGTCCCCTCTACCATCATGAATTAATTGCTTATTGTTTTGTATTTCCTTATACTAAAATTATGTTGTCTGATAACATTTATAAAACTGGCCAAAAGTGTCAATCTTTCAAGTATTTTCTAATACCTAAGAGTGCATTTCATGTAGACAAAAATCTAGATATTTAGCTTAAATCTATGTCTGTTATTTGTAGGTTTTCTGTCAGAGGTATAATCACTTTCTTTCTATCTGAAACAGATTGATAGTGAATAGAAATGGGGAATTAGGGAGTTGTGAGTAAGTGGAAAAACCCAAGACATTTTCCCAATTACTCAAAACCTATTCAATCTTTTTAAACATAGACCATTCTCCCTCCCTCCAACATCCCATGCTTCCTGATTGCATCATGCCTGAACCTGCCTGGCTGATACGGTGATGCAGATATTCTAAAATCCCCAGGGACAGTTTCTTATAGAGACATTTAATAGCTATATAATTGAAGGACATGTATTTACATAATCACCTCCCATATTAATATAGCTAGAGATATGCAGCTCCCCACAGAGTATTAAAACTTAACCCTTTTCAGCTTATTGAAAGTCTATTCCAAAAATAATAACAAAACCAAATAAAATAAAACTAAACTAAACTAAAAAAGAAACTAAACCCTGTGCCATTATAATAACCAAAGTCTTCACCTCCTTCCCCATTTTTTCAGTCATAAGGAACAATGAGTATGGAGCACCATACTGGACAGTGGAGTATTCACTCTCAAATTTAGACAATGATAGGTTATTTTTTTTTTCACATTGCTTTTTAAATCTTTGTTCAAAGGAAAGATTTTCTGGATGGGGAACAGATGATCTATATATATCCACAAAAAAGAACAAAACAAAAACAAAAGTCCATAAAATGTAAAGAAAAAACAAACGTCTATTATATAAAACATTTGCCCTACCAAAATCCTGTACTTTTTTTTTTCTTTGTTGTTGCCATACTGGTATAGGCACCTACATACATTTTTAACTAAAGTATTTGATGTAGTGAACATGAACAAGTACTATTTTAAATGAAATGACTGAAATGACATGGAGATAACATTTTTAAGTTCACAAGAAACAAATCTTTTCAAGTTGATTTTTAAAATAAATCCTTGAAATGGCCCACTCTAGCAAAGTCCTATTACTCTATAGTTTGAAGAAGTTTGTGAATTGGAACATGAAAACTTACTCCCTTAGGCTGTCTAAATATAGGACTAACCTGATTGTTTTGACTGAAGTCACCAGTTTAGTCAAATAATTGATTCAGAAAAATTGATAGTTAGAAAGCAGCACCTCAAACATCAAAGACAGAGAAAATCTAGATTTTTATTTTATTTTATTTTTTTAAATACACATTGCTATATAGATCAAGTTGGGAGAGAAGAATCAGAGCCAAAGGCAAGGGGGCAGGGGGAAGAAACATGGGAGAGATTTAAAAAAAAAAACAGAAAAAAAGGAATGAACACAGTATGTGTTGATTTATATTCACTCTCCTTAGTTCTTTTTCTGGATATAAATGGCATTTTCTATACAAAGTCTATTGGGATTGCTTTGGATTACTGAATCCTTGAGAAGAACCAAGCTATTATTGTATACTATGTATTCCCTGCTCTGCTTCTTTAGCTCAGCTTCAGTTCATATAAATCTTTCCAGGCCTTTCTATAATCAGCTTGTTCATCATTTTTGCAGAGCAATAATATTCCATTACCTTCATATACCACAATTTGTTCAGTCATTCCCCAATTGATGGGCATCTATTCCTTTTCCAATACTTTGCTACCACAAAAAGAGCTGTTTTTGCACATTTTGGTCCTTTCCCCTCCCTTATGATTTTCTTGGGATACAGACCCAGTAATGGCTAATTTTCTTTTTTGGAGGTGCATTTTTGGACATATTACTGAATAATTTACAAATTCAACAGATCGTTTGGCTTCAAGTGATGATTCAGATACCTTTGGTGGTGGGGGGGTAAGGGATGTAAACATTCACTGTGCTAATGAACTTGACCTTTCTTAGCAATAAATTGTTTTATTTAGACAATGTATTCACAATTCAGCTAGGCGGTGCAGTGGATTGAGCAACAGCCCTGAAGTTAGGAGGACTTGAGTTCAAATTTGACCTTAGACACAACACTTCCTAGCTGTGTGACCCTGGGCAAGTCACTTAACCCCAATTGCCTCAGCCCTCCCCTCCCCAAATGTATTCACTATACTTTATAGAACAAGAGAAATGGATAAAATTTTACTAAAAAAGGAGAAAAGATTACCCCAGAAAAGGAAATTCTTGAATGAAAGACTAAAAATGTATGTACCTTCAGAAATATCCTAACTTCAAAAATTGGAGGATTATAATTTATGTTGAGAGGAGAGAAATTCTTGAGCAGTGTGTCTATGGTAGAGATAAGATGATCACCTGCATGATGTCCCAAGACTGAACATTAGAAATAAGCTGACCAAAACCAGGAAAAGGTCAATGGAAGGTCAATGGAAGAACAAGAAATTGAGACCTTACCAATCACTATTCTTACCATGGAAAATTTTTTTTTTTTAAAATTAAGGACATCCAAAACGCTTCCTTTTTTATAAGGAATTAATGTCAGGAGATATAAATCTTGGGATGAATTTACAGAGCTCTGTGAGAAATTATATTCCAGAATGTTGGAGCCTTCCCCAAGTTCAGTTCTCTTTCAAGTGAAACAAATAAATAGTATGAGTATTTTTAGAGTTTTCTCTCTTTATTTGAAGGACTTTTTGAGACCTTTTCATCTTCTGTATTTTCTATGACATGAAATAAAAAAAATGTATATTTTATATGCATGTTAACTTGAGTACTTATACAGGTGTTGTGGAATGTTTTATTCCTAGTCATATAAGCCCAGTTCTTTAAGGAGCAACTAGTGGCACAGTGAGTAGAACACTGGCCTTGAAGCCAGGAAAACCTGATTTAATCAGACATGACTGAAACACATGAATAACAAATCCTTTGGTATATTTTGAGATTTCCTCTCAGTGAAGGGAAGGATACTGAAAGAGAATATAAATTTTGGGAGTCTCAGCCCCCAGAATCAGACTGTAAATAAAAGTCCAGGACCTAGGGTCTTATGCTATATGTTACATATAGACATTTTGAATCCAATGGAACTCTACAGGAACTTTTAGATCCTTAAGTTCAAAACAATTAGAGTAGGATTAAGCTCTTATTTAGCATCAGATCCCAAACACATAATTTGTGTTGCATTATTACTTTCAAACCATGTTTTATTTTGTATAACCTACTTGCAACTTTTAGGTCTTCTGTCCCTATCAGAAGAGGGAAATATTATGACAATTACTAATTTTTTGTTGTCTAGTCACTTTCAGTCATATATGATTTTTCATGACCCCATTTGGAGTTTTCCTGACAAAGATACAGGAGGGTTTGACATTCCCTTTTCCAGCTCATTTTACAGATGAGGGATTGAGATAAAGTGAAGTGATTTGTTCACATCACATAGCTATCAGGTGTCTGAGGCCAGGATGGAATTCAAGAAGATGAAATCTTCCTGACTCTGTCTGGCATGCTTCACACTGTGCTGTGAAGCTGCCCTAGAAGCTGTACAGATGGGCTAAATAGTTTATATAACAATTTGAAGTAAACCAACTTGTCAGCATTGACAAAAATATTCCATTCACTTTAATTTTTTTCTGCCATAGATACCCTTTCAGTAATATAAAGTTAAAACAGAAGTTGCTTTTAGGATCATGGAAGAAAGAAATTTCTATTTCCAAAGGAAATTATGCATCAATGTCTACATTTTTGGGTAGATAAAAAGTAGATGTTTATTAGTCTAGATGTTGACTCAACAAATACTCTTCTGGTTTATTCTTGACAAAGATTAAATTTTTTTCATTCTTCTTGTCTGTTTGCAAAAACATACCTAAATTAACCGCTGGATTACAGTGGCATATATATTGCCACCTCTCCTAAAATCTTGCAAAATAGTGTTAGTTTCTTTTTGAATGGTGTGGAAAGATATCATGCTGGGAAAGGCAATTTTCCAGAACTGACATTTTACTTCTTAGCAAATTTCAGTATTGCCTCTGTGCCTGTCATTCAGAATATGCTTTAGATGAGCTTTAGATGCTTCTATACTCTGTCTCATCTTTAGAACCTGTATTTATAACTATTTGATGATAAATAATTGTAGATGTCCAAAAAAATCGCTTGAAAAATCATTCCTGGGAATAACATGGGGAAGACAGAAAAAAAAAAAGGTTTGGGCAGAAAGAAAAAGGAGAACATGTCCAAGTTTGATAGCAAACAGGTGTCTGACATTGTAACAAGAGTGTTTCCATATTTTAGAGATAAAACATTATGCTTAAGGATTCTAAAAAGTTACCACTATTGTGTTTTTCTGTTTTTTTTTTTTTGTTTTTGTTTTTTTTTTTTTTGCTCTTCATGGTCCTCCTCATTTCCATTAAAGTAGAACAGGAAAAAAAAAAGATTCTTGCCAGAATTCTGATTGGTTGCAGGGAGATAATAACGTTTTAAACAACCTGATAGATCCATTTTCCCAAGTTTAGTTATCTCCTGAAAAATCATTAACCTGACAAAAAATTTACTAGCTTATTTTCAATTAATTGTATCAATTATTTCCTCATCCTCATCTCTTTTTCTTTCCTTATTAATTCCATCCCATTAGACTGAAACCTCCTTGAAGTCAGGGACTATCTTTTGCCTCTTTTTGTATCCTCAGTAACTAGTACAGGCCTGGAATATAGCAGGTTCTTAAATGTTTAACACATTGATTATATATATATATATATATATATATATATATATATATATATATATATACATTTCAATAATATGACATGATTTGAGAATGCAAGAGTTATGTTCTTGAGGGCAGAAATGTTTTGTCATTTTATTTTTCTCTTCTCCTCAATCCTGCAGAAAGCTTTTTTATATAGTAAGTTTTTATGAAGTGCTTGTTGAATTAGACTAAGTATTTCTTTGAGCGTTTTGTGTCATCCGACTAAGAACATGGTAGAATGGACTTATTTCCTTGTTCCAATGAAATTAATGAACAACAAAACAAAAATAAAAGAAGACAAAACAGAAGGAGAAAAAATGTGCCAGACTTAGAGCAATGATAGTTGAATTGGGGAAAAAAAAGAACTCAGCCAAAATAAAATACTTTTGAAGTAGCAGTAGAGAACTAATCCTTTGAATACTCAATACCTTGTTTCAGATCACAATAATCTAAAAGAAAGCAACATTGAAAAGCATCAGAATTTAGAATACTAGCATGACTAATAATGATTTTAGTGAACTGATGATAAAGGCTACATTTCCTTTCTTAGCAGCAGGATATACTTTCAGAGTAAGAGTGATGATTTGCCTTGTGATAAACTTCAACAAGATAATGGTAGATTAAAAAAAAAGAATGAAAAGAACAGCTTTTTTTTTTTTTTTAAGAATTCAATAAGTGTTCATTAAGCTTATTTTCAAAATGTATGTACCCCAAAATAATTCACCTATGAGACAAGGAGATCCTAAGAGTAGAAAGAAAAAGCAACTGACACATGGTAGTAAAATCTTGATAGTGAAACACAGCTGTTCTGCAGCCTTCTTCAAAATGGAGGTTCCAGGAAAAACGTGTCAATGGGAACTTTTCTCACAGCAGGCCTTTGTAGTCAGTAGCACAAATGATATTATCTCCAAATTTAGAAATGGGAGCCTGAAGCTCTGAGAGGTTTAGTGAATTATCAGTTTGTGATTATGGTCATAAAATTATTTGGGTTCAGGTGGTGAATCAAATCCCACATTGACTCTAAGAACAATATTCTTCTTCTTCTTCTTTTTTTTAAATAGCTTTTTATTTACAAGTTATATGCATGGGTAATTTTACAGCATTGACAATTGCCAAACCTTTTGAAAAGCAATATTCTTTAAACAAAACTGTAATGTATACTATTAGGATTATGTAAAGAAATTTTAGTGGGCCTATGATTTTTGTTTTGGATATTAACTGCTGCAATTTGTCTGTCATGGAAAATAATATTGAGAAATATTTTAAAATAGGAAAAGTTTTCCCTTTTCTCTGAAAAAATGACATGAAGATAAATGAAAACAATTCCTGCCTTAACTTAGTAAAATGGAGTAAATAGGTCAATATTTAATGTGCCTGTGAGTTAGAATTCTACAGTTAACTTTACAAAGTATTACTTGTACTAATCATAATAGAACTTCTAACTTTCCAATTCCATGGTTCTATAGTGTGTTTCTATTGCTGGTACAAAAAGAAATCTATTTTAAGTTACTGAGTATATTTCATAATTTCATAATAACATCTTCAAAAACATTATTTATAAACACAAGTTTACTGGAGAATCTATAGGTTATCTTGTATCATTTTCAAGCCATTAACTATGAAATCAGTTATAAGTTGCTCTCTAGGTCTTCACAGAATGAAACCTGGCAAGATTACCTATTTTATTAAAGAAATATATTAACGAAGAAACAAAAGTAGAGCATTTATTTCACAACAAAAATGGACTATATGTAAAGACAAAAAACTAGATAATAGAAAATAACAAGCTGGTACTTTTCATTTTATTTTTGTCTTTCCAACACTCCAACTCTAAGGTCTACAATTTGTCACTGCATTGATGGTGTGCATTCCTTCTTTCAGTGATCTAGTTCAATTTTAACAGCTATTGCTTCTAGATGGCATAATGGACAGATGCCAAACTTAAAAGTCAGGAAGACTTAGATTAAAATTTTGCCAGGTAGTTGAGTGAACCTGGACAAATCATTTAACCTCTTTCAGCCTCATAGCACTTTCCTCTCAGGGGTATTGGAAGGATCTAATAAACCTTTAAAAGACATATAAATGCTAAATGAAAATAAATTATAAATAAATAAATATGTATTAAGTGTTTACCATTTGTAGAAGAAAAAATTGGATAATGAAGGTTTTGCCAAGCAAGGAAAGTCTGGTATGATTAAAGATCAAGGGAGTAAGAACTTCCCAAAGAAATGTATGATTTAAATGGTTGATGGAATGTAGAGCAAGCCAGAGAGATAAATGGACTGCAATAACTGTAATTGAAGACCATGTTGGACACTGTGAATATTTCTCAATGTTTTTAAGTTTGCAAAGCACTTTACAAATTTTTTTTTTTAAATCCTAACAGCAACCTGGTGAAGTAGATACTATTGTCCTCATTTTTTACCAATGAGGAAACTGAAGTTGAGAAAGCAGTTAGTAAATGAGTGAAGCAGTATTCAAAAACTCAGATCTTTAGTGACTCTAAGCTCAGTGGATACTCTCTGTCTCTCCTTGTACCTCCCCCTCTCCCTTGCATGCATACACACACACACACACACATACACACAATCTCTCTTTTCCTACTTCTTCCGTTCTCTCTCTCTCTTGATTATAAACCTCTTCTAATACTTTCCTCTGCTTTCAATATGCTACATCTTTCTAATTATAGACATATTCCATCATCATTTATCTATTTCACTTTCTACCTATTCCTCTCTACTTCCTCAATGCTTTCTCTTTAAAATGAATTTTAATGGATTTACCTATTATTGTCTTGGAAATGAATTCTATAAGATCATAGAAAGAGAGTTCCAAGGGACTTTGGATATCTAGTCCAATTCTCTCATTTTATAGATGAAGCAACTGAAACCCTCAAGTCAAGGGGAAAAAAAGTATAGATAATGAAAGTTTTGCCAAGCAAGAAGAGGTGAATATGATTAAAGGCTAAAGGAGCAAGGAGATCTAAATTCTGAAAGAAATGCATAATTTAAAGGGCTGATCAAGGAATCTGGAATTTGGATCCAAGTCTTCTAACTGAAAATCCAGGACTCTTTCCATTGCACCACAATGCTTCTGAATCTACTAAAGAGAATTCATTTTGAAGACCTGTTGTCAACAGTAACTCAGTATGTTTTGAAATGAAAACATGCCTAACCAAAGCAATTCCCTCTCCTAAGTTCCTCATTTTTATTAAGGGTACTATGATTATTTCTGCAGTCATTTCAGTCTTGTCCAAGTCTTTATGATTTCATTTGAGATTTTCTTGGCAAAGATACTAGGATGTGTTGACATTCCTTCTCTAATTCACTTTACAGATGAGGAAAATGAAGCAAACAGAATCAAGTAACTTACCCAGAATCACACAAGGAGTTTGTATGACTGCATTTGAACTCAGGTCTTCTTGGCTCCAGGTCCAGGGCTCTATCCATTGTGTCATTTAGTACAATTACTGCAATGTTCAGTTTGTAACCTTAGATTCACCTTTGGTCCTTATATTTCATTATCTATGTCAAGTCCTGATAATTCTGCAATTCAGTTCAATGGAATTCACTCATCCCACTTTCTATCTGTCCCTTTGTTTGATTTCAGCTACATAGAGCCAGATACCCTCTGGCCCCTTTCCCCTTTCCAGTTTCTTTTTTTGTCTTCCTCTATTACATTATAAGCTCTTTGTGAACAGGAACTGTTTTTCTTGTTCATATTTCATCTCCAATGCTTACCCCAACATATAACCCATAATGGATACCTAATTAATATTTGTTCAATTAAACTGAAATAAATTTGTTGTAAATCAATATCTATTAAGTAATTAATAAGTGCAAAGCATGAGGGATTACAAGTAAGGCATATAGTATGATTCAACAGATTGGGACATGGAGGCTCAGAAAGGTTAATTAACTTGTCCAAGATCACACAAGCTGGAAATTGATTGAGCCAAGACTTTAACAGAGATCCAATGAGTCCAAATTCAGCCTCCCTCCCGCACCTTCAACATGCCATTCATGCTGCCAATAGAAGTGGATGCTCATTATCTCTTTAAATGTATTTATAGACATGGTATATTTATAGACAATTCATCTTAATCCCTAACTGAAGTCAATCCATGGGTAAAATGATCATCTCTCTTCCTTCCTTGCTGGCTTTCCCCTCTCCCTCCTTCCTTGGTCTATTTTTTAGTTCCTGCTGGAGAGTCCTCATGACCTCTAATTGGAGCTGTTCATGTCCTGGGGCTGTGAGCAATAATGACCAGGAATTTATGGCTGATTCATTTTGTTATCACCCTCAGTGCTTAGGACAATGCCTTGCACATAGTAGGTGATTGAATTCAATTGCCAGAGGAAGCAGCATATTTCTCACAAAATACAGTGCCTTTTCCCTGCAGTGGCCTTCAATTAGCATCATCCAAATCACTGCCCCCACACTTTAATGGACTGTTCATGAAAGTATAAATTACTCCCAAGAGATAATTACACATCTGAAGATAAAGAACACAATGAAAAAATGTAAGAAAAGAGGAGTGATTATCTCATTACAAGTGCAGCATTTATTATTTAATTATTCTTATCCGTTGGAAGGAGTACCTTAAGAAATTACACATATTATGGTAATTCTACCCCAATTATCCCCAAGTTATCTCAGAACTGTCAGGAAAATGCTAAAATGTATATACTTGCCTGATCTTGACTTGGTAATACAGGAATCAAGGTCTCATAGATGTTGCCAAAAAAATACTATTATGGTTTCCTTTTACCACTCCTCCCATAAATATATTCAATTTGCAAATAATAACTTTTCTTTTTGAATATAGGAATATTTTTCTTGATACAAAGGTACATTTCTTGTAGAATTTTTGGGGCTGGGAAAGCTAATAAGTGTTAACTTAAAATTGGTGGGCAGACACATTTCAGTTCAATTCTAAGAGAATCGATTCTGATGTAATATGATGACACTTACCAACTAAGTGAACAGTAATGGTTGTTAGTCATCCTGCATTAAGTGATGTTGGCAAACTGAAAAAAAAAAAACCTGGAGGTTCTTTGTCCCCTTTCTCAAATCCTATTGCCCTCTAGTAAAGACCAACAGTCCTTAATGCTTGTTCATTTGGTGCATAAACCACTGGGTAGCTGCAGCAGATGGTTCACACAGCTAGAGAGCACACAGAGAATTGTATTAACTCGACCCAATCTCACACAGATTTTGTTGCTGTCAAATTTCTCCTAACTTTGGATTTTGTACACTGGAAGCCATATTTTTATTGTGTTTGATTCACTGCCAAACTCTGGTTGAAATTAATGAAAATTATGCTGGAGAAAGCCTCCCTTTGTGACCCTATTTTCCATGTAGCTCTCTCTGGTACTTGGCATTTTTCTTTTGTTGAGTTGTATGTTATACTACATCTGAACAAAGTTATGACTCAGTGATTGTGAGATCTCTTCTGAAGAGACTCACCTCTCCAGTGCTGCAATACACCAGTTATCTAACATTTCAGAGAAAATATCCTTTCAGATAGATGAACTTTCCTGCAAAATCATATGTAACATAGAGAAGTGTTAATGAAGCATGCTTCTTAACTAGAATGAGCTGTGTCCCAAAACACACACATACACACAAAAAACTAGTAATTATTTATAGAATGTGAAAATCCTTTAAATCTTTTGCATACTTTTTGGCTTTCTTTAAAAGAGCATATTTAGCAGAATTTAAATTTCCTTTTTCTGATTTAGCATTATGAATATCAATTATCATGATATGTTTTAGATGGAGCTTCAAATAGAGAAATTGACAAAATGGGGCACAAGACAAAATGGTTACTGACCTCTACAGTGATATTACAATTTTATTTCTTTAAAGAGTCCTTTAGTTAGTTTTTAGCTCACATGCTTTTATCTAATAAAGCCGAGTGAGATTTATGTTACATGATCTCTTGGATAGTATAATATCAGCCGCCTTGATGCAAAATTAATTAATAAATCAAAGGCTAAGGGAATTTCCTCATCTTCTAGGAGAGCTTTCTTTTCAGAGTTGATCTGAGTATCTTTTGATTCATAGGTAGCATTACAATATTATCTTCATTTCTAACACAACACAAATGATACTTCCTTGTAGTTTTCCATCCATTCTCTTTTTTCTTTTGAATTAAGCTTTTTAAATGGGGAAACTGAAGCATAAGTTAACCTCATAATTTAAAAATTTTATCATAATGAGTTATTGGAAGGGTTTATTACATGAGTCTTGAGTGTAACGGGAAACTGAGGACTTCTTAGAATAGTCACATGATAATTCCAGGCCCAATTTCAAAGGTCTGTTAATCATTAAGGCTCTGGGAAGGAGAACAAAAGGCTTGCTCTTCTAGTAGAAATATCTGAGATGGTCTCCTGAACCTTTACTTAACTACTTAGAGAAGAATCTAACTATTTAAGGCCTGGAGATATTCTGAGAGGTCTTTAAACTGGCTAATCTCTATTTGCTGTTTGGGGAAACCTGAAGTAAACTAAGTCTCCTTGGTTATTCTAGTTTATGGACTAATCTACTTATTGTGGGGGATTATATGGTTTCTTATAAAATTGTTAGCTAAGGTAGATTAATTTATAATTTAGATTCAGTTTATCTGGAGAATTAGGGAAAATGAAATAGGGTGCTCATACTGACTCAAGTAAACAGTTGTAAACCTTGTGAAACTGATCACCATAAATTCATAAGCTTAGGAAAACACATCTATAAACAGTAACACTGACTATATGGGCCTGACCAGAATTTGGCAAATTTGTATCACTAAGTGGAGAAGATAAGGAGAGGAGGGGTGTCATGGATTCTTGTGGTTACAACTATATAACTCACTTCAATCTCTTTGGAAATTATCCTCTTTCCACTGGTGGAACTCCAGTGGAAAAATGTTCGCTTCTTGCAAGATTCTAAAATAAACACTTCTATTCTTTATTTGAGATATCTCTGAGTATTTGTAAATTGGATTTGCTATACTACACAGTCATGAGTTCTTCATTTTCATCATCATAATCAGAAAGATGGTGAGAATAAAGAGATAGGAGAGAAGAAAAGAGAGAAAAAGAGAGAGGAATAGGAAGGAGGAAGTGAGGAGGGAGGAGAAAGAAGAAGATGAAGGAATAGGAAGAAATAAGAAAGAAGGAAGGATTAAAGAGGAGAGAGAGGAGGAAAGAAAAAGGAAGTATAGAGAAGATAGGAGAAGGAAAAGAAAAAAGAGGAAAGAAGGGGAGAAAGAAGAGAGGAAGGAAGAAAAGAAAAAAAAGAAAATTGAAAGAGGAGAGCAAGCAAGAAGAGGAAGAGAAAAGAGAAGACAGAGAAAGAGATGAAAAAGAAAAAAGGAGAGAGATAAGAAGGAAGAGGAATTGGAGGGGAGGAAAACGAAAAAAAAAGAATATTTTTGTTCCATTGACACCAATTCACAATTTCCTTCAAACTATTTAATCTTTGACAGAATTCTAGATACATTGAAAATATCTTTAATGATTGAGTAAGATCAAGAGTTATGGATAGATTATAAAGAATGCTTGGACTTTCACAAAACCTCTTATATAATAACATTTAATACTGTGAATAAAAGACTGATTCTATAGGTCTGATCAATAGGATTATGTTGATAAGAAGGAAATTGGCAAAAAATACTAACACCACTAATTAATTTTTCAGAGTGATTTCTGCATCGGTGAAGCAATAGAATAATCTTGCTATCCTCAAGTATATGGTTCTGAACCTAGCTTTCATTGAACGTACAGAATATTATCAAAACAGTCAGAAAACATTACATTCTCTGCCTATTCATTCATTCCCTTGCATTCTGTAATCTGTGGGCTTAACACGTTAGAAAACCCCAGAATGATGATATTTTATAAGCACCACAGGCTTCATATATTAGGAGACTGCAGCATTAACACATCTAAGAGGGAATCAACCTGTCTTTTTATGCATTCAATTCACCAACACCTGCTAGTGTATAAGTTGGCAAAACACACAGGTTTTTATCAGCATTGTAAAACTGTTAAGAGAACAGCCACTAGAAATGAGTTCTTTGGAAAAAAAGAAGTCACAATATTCATCTGCATTCTCATAGTCTGCTGGTTGTTTTGTTCCCTAGATCTAGATTCTTAATTCAGCATCACTACAAAAATGCCAAAGTTACTCAAAATAAAATATACATGGCTAACTCAATTTCATTAGTCCATTAACAAAAATTCATATAGTTAATCCACATCAATTTATTTAAGTCCATAGTCAAGTGATATTCATCAGGTTCAAGGTAATTCAGAACATGGTCCTGCATCACCCTCCACCCTAACAATAAACACCTGTGCTTTCTGAGTTTTATCATATTTCATATAACAAATATACTTTGTTATAAGTATCCAACTATATTAACACAACTTCTTCACTTAGTCTGACTATTTTGCTGCTACAAAATGTTTGCTAGAAATCTCTCTTTTATTATGGCTTTATTTTTCTTTTTATTATAGTGAACACCTACTAGATGGTGGAAGTAAGCTGATGGAAATATCTCAAAGCAGGGCACTATGTTTATCAGCTATTAATTCTTTCAGTTAGACAACATTCCATTTGTTAAGTACCTATTACTGTACAAGCCCAGGGCAAAGAGCAGGGGATTCAAAGAAATGCAAAACCAAAAAAAAAAAAAAATCAACCAAAAAACCCCGAACCAAAAAAACCACCACCACCACCACCAACAACAACAAAAACCAAAAAATAAATGAGTCTCTGACCTCAGGGAGTTTACTCTCTACACAAGAGACAACATGCAGTCAACTTTGTACAAAGGATGTATTTTGGATGAATGCAAGAATGCTTTGGGATACTGAATTGACTGGGGCTTGATATTCCCATTCAATTAATACTTCCTTCTCCAAAATGGTGCCCATGAAAATTTCCTATTAAATATTAATAAATGCTTAAATTGGAGTTTTCCCATGGTTAAGAAATACTTCGTATGATACAGTGATCCCCTTTAGGATGATACAATGAAATCAAGATTCAACTAACTCTTGAATCCTAGATTATACCATTGTCCTATAACTGATACATCCTTATTAAATGATTCAGTGGTATCAGTAAACAACTATTTAGATATTTTAACCATTTTGTTATTTTGGACCCCTATATCAATCCTGTGAAAACTAGGGAATCCTTCTCTGAACAATGGTTTTAAAATGCATAATATATATTTCATAAGTTTACAAAGGAATACAATTATAATGAGCTATCAAAATATATTTTAAACTTTTCAACCTCAGATTAAGAATCCTTGATTTAGAGATTAGTACTGAAATCTAAATTTTGCCTGGCTCCCTAAGGGTATATATTCATTTTCTCTTTTATTTATATTTCTTCACCCCCAAAGCTAGGCTGTTTGGTTCTCACTATTTTATTTTATGCTCTCTGATGTCCATTTTTCTCTTTTCCCTTTGCCATTTCCTATATCTTTCTTTTTTTCCTTCTCTCTTCTTTCCTTTCTATTTCAGTCATGTTTCTTAGCTTTTTGAGTATTGTTTTCTTTCATGTAACTATTTCCAAACAATGAAGTTATTCCTCCCCTCCCCCCCATCATTAAGCCAACTAATCATATCATAGTAATTCTGTGATGGGATTTAGAGTTGTTTTCAGCTGATTTCCCTGTTGTGACTGTTTGGGGAGTAGAGAAAGCTGTTTAACTGCTATTGTTCTCAGGTTTGGCACTGGAAATGACAAGAAGCCCTTAGCTTACTAGCTTCCTTCATTTCTTATGGCAGAGACAGTAAGAGTTCCACCCTGCTAGACTCATAGATTCAAAATTAAGAAATCAGTTAATCCAATGGGAACAACCATGCAGCAGGGCTGTTTAAGAATAGACTCACTAGAGGCTTATTGTTCTATGCCTATGATAATGGAGTCTGACAGATGCTAAAAGAGGTATTTCTCTTCCCCTTACAGTATCAGCTAGCCAAAAGTTCCAGCTTTTAGAATATGTTTCATGGAACAGGTCAAAAAGGAGGCAAGGTCATAGAAGGAATAACTTTTGGTGACTCTAAAGCACAGAGATCATCAAACTAAGGTAAGGGAAGCTCTAAAGGGCTAAAATTTCAAGCGTTCTGAAGCTATTGATGAATTGTTCTAAGTTCAGGGTATGAATAGGAGTGACAGGAAATTATTCCCTTGGCAATGGGGAAAGATGGAAAAAGCACTGAACTCAAGAGATCAATGTTCATATTCTATATTAATACTTACTGGGTCTGTGATCATGAGATCACATCTTTAAGCCTCAGTTTCTTCATTTATAAAATGAATATTTTCATTCACTACCTTCTGGTGGTATTGGAAAGATAGTGTTTAATAAATCTTGATATGCTGTTGCAGAATATGAATTGTTAATATCTTGAGATAATGAAATGAGGAAACATGTCAGAGGATTCCCAACCTGGATTCCAGATTTCTAAAAAAAAACAAAACATTTTAACGATGGGGAAGGAGATGTTGAAAAAACAAAAAAAAATAGTTCTGGTTAAGCAATCCTGAAATTATAGGACTAGCATTGGCCATATATAGGACAAAATATAGGATATCCAAACTCAGCATTAAAAGAAATTTAAACAGGAGGGAAGTAAAAAGAGTAATATAATGTCATATAGCTTGTAGAAGATTGAACCACAACAAACTTTCTGTCAACTTGAAATTTTCATATGCTTCTTTGCAGTGCTTGACTATAAATCTCCTTTAAATGACTTAAAGAAGAGTTCCTAATCTAGGATGCATGAACTTTTTTTTAATATTGTGATGACTATATTGCAATATATTTGGTTTTCTTCATAATCCTATATTTTTATTTTATGCATTTAAAAACATTACTCCAGGAAAGGGAGTCTAGGTTTCATTAAACAATCTAAGGAGTCGTTGGCACCCAAAAGATTAAGAATCCCTGATCTAAAAGATTTGTGAATTCTTACCAAGGGACAAGGGCAAAAGAGTAGATACTTCTTGTCTCTCAGTAGGGAAACCGGGGCTTAAGATGGAAGTTCATAGAGGATTTAGGCAATTAGAGAACTCAATTTGCTGCTATTAGGGGGCCAAGGTTGGTGGATGGGGTGGGGTATAATATTATTAAAGTTACTAGTTATAAGATCTGTGATGTAACTCATAATACCACATTATCCTCTGGGATAAAGAAGCTAATTCTAAAAAGTCTTAATTCAGCACAAACAAGAAGCATATGGATCTTGATTATTCCCTTTAACAATAACCCTTCTAGGATATAGATTTTATATATCAGATTTATATTAGATTTGCCCTGATGCAAATCAGTCTGTAAACATTTCTTAAGAGCTTACTATACATCAGGAACCATGGTAAGCACTGGTTAAATAAAGACAAAATGGAACAGCTTAAATCCTCAAGAAGCTTATAATCTATGAGGGAAAATTACATGTACACATACAATTAAAAGTAAAATATTCACACATTAATATCAGTATGTACTATTATCTGGAGGGTTGGGAGCAATAAAGAAAGGCCTTTTCTAGGAGGTGAATTTGAGTAGAACTTTGAAGGAAAGAATTCCTAAAAGTAGAAGCAATGAAAGAATGAATTCCAAGAATGGGTAACAATAGTGTGTGCAAAGGCATGGAATTATAATATTGATTTAAGGAGCAGCAAGGAATATAGTTACATTAGAATAAGAGTGTGTGAGGGAAATAATATGCAGTAAAATTAGAAAGAGAGGCAGGAATCAGATTATGAATTTCAAGTCAGGCTAACAAGAATTTATTAAGTGTTTATTACATGCCAGAATTGTTTGGCTTTTAAGACCAAGCAGAGGAATACTATATTTTGCTCTACATCCAACAGAAATCTATGAAGCATCTTGAGCAGGAAAGTAAGGTGAACAATCAGGCTTGTGCTTTGGGGATATCACTGAAAAGAAAGAAGGCTTTTCATAGTAAAACTGTCCCCATGGAACTTGGATGCTAAAGCAATAAAAGTTATATACTAGTATTCTATTTGCCCATAAGTACTTACATAGTATGTCTGCTTACAGAAGGACCATAGCCTCAAATGATATTTGAGGATGTGTCTATCTGAAGTTTCATATTTGAATTAGATTTGAAAGTAAACTTTTTACTTACATGAACTGATGCTAAGTAAAGTGAGCAGAACCAAGAGAATATTGTACCTAGCATGAACAAGATTATATAATGATCAACTGTGATGGACTTGGCTCTTTTCAACAATGAGGTGATTCAACACAATTAGAATAGATTTGAGATGGAAAGAGCCATTCACATCTAGAGTGAGTATTGGATATATGGAATCTATTTCAAACTAGGAATACATGTACTTGGGTGTTATTTATTGGCCCTTTAGAAAATAAAATCTAAATTCTAGACTGTGTGTGTGTGTGTGTGTGTGTGTGTGTGTGTGTGTAATGAGCCAGAATTCTAGAGAAATATGCTTAGGCAAGGATTCTTACAGCAAGATGTTAACTCAGTGGAATTGATAAGATAATGGTTGTCTAGTTTAGCATGGTGATTAATAGTTCTCTAGTTCAAGATTGAATTAATCTTACAACAAATAATAGCTCCCTAGTGATATAATGATTGACTTATACTCAGTATGATGAATGGATTTAATTGTAATAGAGTATTTAAGAGGTCAAAGTCAGACCTAGAGAGTGACTAGAACAGACTTGGAGAAGACAGAGGACTGGAGACTGGCCTCTTGCTGCCCCATTTAGACCAAGGTCCCTCTGAAGGGCCTCCAGAAAGCTAGCCAGGTCTCAAGTGAAGGAGACAATAAAGATTTTTGGACTTTATCACCTGGCTATTCTCCTGGTAATAACTCAGCTGAAATGAAGGCTGGTCCAAAGATCTCCAGAAAGCTAACTAGAACACTACGTGTGTGTGTGTGTGTGTGTGTGTGTGTGTGCGTGTGCGCGTGTTTTATATATATAATATATATATATGAAAAAATATTTTCACCTTTCTTTTTTTTTGTAGTTGTTGTTTGTTTACTTGTTTTTTTTAAATTTCTTAAGTTTTTCCTCCCCTTTTGATCTGATTTTTCTTGTGCATCATGAAGAATTTGGAAACATATTTAGAAGAATTGCACATTTTAACCTATATTAAATTACTTGCTGTCTAGAAAAGGGAGAGAAATTTTGAAGGCAGGTTTTGCAAAGGTGAATGTTAAAAACTATCTTGATATGTATTTGGAAAAACAAAATACTATTTAAAAATTAATTTAAAAAAGAAAATCTTTTTTACACTACATGTAATAAGGACTTAATGTTTGTTGAATTGAATATGCATATATATGTGTGTATAGGAATGTGTTTTATATATACATATGATTATTATGCATATTCTATATATACAAGTATGTACATATATATGTATAACATGCTTCATATATACACATAGATTATACACATATGTTTATGGATGTAGGTGTATATTTTATAAATACCTACATACCACATAAATTTCAGTAGGAATTCCAAATTTCTTCAGTAGAAGTTTTTAGTCATGGCATTTGTCATTCCCCATCATTTCAGCCGACTCTATGAGCATAACAATAATGTGGTTATGTTAGCACCCTTGCACAGGCTTGAAGTTTACAGATTTTATGTGCTTCTGGGTGATTGATTTTATATTTTCAGAGGTCTAGCAAAAAAGATAAACCAGCTTGAATATTATAATGGCAACAGTGGGAATGCAGAAAAAAATAGGTCTTTTGATGTCAGTCTTACTAGAAAGAGCTCGGGGTTCAGAGTCAGAAAAAAAAGGTTGTATTTACTGGGTAACCCTGATTAAATCAAATAACTTTTCTGAGGTTTGATTTCCTCATGGATATAAAGTATAAAGTATAGGTATAAGAATATGTGAATCAGAATGTAAATTATATAGGTGTACATATGTACTACATATACACAAATATACATACATACACATATATACATATATACATACATACATATATACATATACATATCTATCTATCTATCTATCTATCTATCTATCTATCTATCTATCTATCTATCTATATATCTAACAATAGTTTATTAATTCACAGTACAAATAACATTATGAGAACCTATGCTCTCTAGGGTTAAACCTATCCTTCCAGATTTGTAATCTGCTACTGATAATGATGATAACAACAGATTAGGTGTTTACTACCCATGAAGGAGTTTACTATTTATAATTTACTATGCAGTTTACAACAATTTACTATTTACTATTTAACAGAAGTCATATGTTCTTCTTTAGTTTGTTTGGTTCTTTACAGACAAGAGACAGGTGGGAAGGGGAAATCTCTATAGAAAGTAACCTTAGAACCAATGCCTAGACCTGTAACATCTGTCATATTTAAGGTCCTAGGGTGTTATTTATAGATCCTTTAGAAAATAAAATCTAAATTCCAGAATACAAGCTATCAACAGAGAAGTAAGTATTCAGTCTAGTAACAATGTGCTTGTTAAAGATAAACAAATAACACTGGGTGTTCACAATTGCTACTTATTTTACCAGCAGTGAATCCAGCTGTCACCTTGTGCCTTAGTCTTAAAGGTCCTGTATAATTTTTTTTCCATATAGTCTTCTTTCTAATAATCTTTGTTGAATAATCTACCCAGAAATCCCTCACTTTCTCTCTTTCTCTGAAATCCTATCCTTTCACTACCCAGCCTAAAATATACTTCTCCAAGTAGAGCCTTTCCCCATCTCTATTTGAATATATTTTCCTCAATCCTTCCAACAATATTACTTAAGAAGTAGAAGTGTCTTTACTGAATTCTAGATGGGGACATTTCTTTCCAAAATAGTTCTCTCATCTCTCAATTTACCTAGTCTAGAGTCAAAAGCCCTAGACTTTCATCTGCATTTTGCCCCTGAAAAGTTGTGTGAGTTTGGGAACATCATTTAGCTTTTTTGAACCTTTTTCTCCTTATCAATAAAATGGGATTAATACTATCCTACTTTGACTACCTTTCAGAGTTATTATAAAGATCAAATGGAAAAGAAATGTGGATGTGCCATTTCAGACTTGACTCATGTCAAGCTACCACTGGGAATACATAATAATAATAATAATAATAATAATAATAATAACAACAATAAAATGAATTTAAAAATAAGATCCTTTCCTTTAAAGGAATTCAAAGTCCAAATATGCTAATAAATGGTAAGGTGTTTATTATGTGCCAGTGCTGTACTCCAGACTGGAGATCCAAACAGAGGCATTTCCTGCCTTCAAGGAATTTATATTCCATCATAGGAAACAATATGTACATGTTTATTTTCAAAGGAGATGTTTACCAAGAGTCATAGATACCATTTACAAATATATATATTGGTCAATCATTTTAGCTTAGAGACAATTAAGTGTTAAGCTTGGAAAGTGAGTTAAATTGGTAATCTAGGGGTTGAGAGTGGGGAAAATTATATTTTAAGACTTCATTCATAGATTCAGCATGAAAAAGAACTAGAACATTTAATAATGTTTAAATTACAAAGCTTTAGGCATGGATATCTAGATTAATAATATAAAATGTAATGCCAGAGAAACTGAGGCAAGATAGAGATTAGAGAGTTTTTAATATTTTATTTAGAGGGAGAGATTGGACTGGGGGCAAAACAGAATCCATGTTAGTCCAGAGGCTGAATTGGACTCTTGTCTCAAAGCACCCAGCATGAAATGTGAGATTCCAGGGATTCTTATAGGGCTCTGGCAATCATAAGAATAAAGCAGATTGGGGTTAGAGTGCTGGTGAGTGAAAACTTCCAGGAATGGACCATATTTTGGTTCTGGTAGGTTGGTGGTGAGGAAGGATCAGAAACCCTTGTAAGCTGGGATTGCTAGGAGGCACTGAGTCTGAGATAGGAGATGCTCCCCTTCCCCCCCCCCCCAATTTGAAATTAAACATCTGCAGTTTATATCTCTATTTTTGCTTGTGGTCAGGCCTCCCAGTCTTAATTTATATCAATCCTAATGGTCAGGTAGGGGATTGTAACTGGGGGACTGAGGCACAACAATTCAAGGAATTGAGGTGAAACAATTTGAGAAACTGAGGCAGAGCAATTCAGGGAAACTGAGACATAACAATTAATGGAAACTATGGCATAACAAAAAGATCTCTCTAAAGCTTCAATGGCACACTATCACACAAAGATAAAAGAGATCATAGACATTTAAGCCTAATCCCTATATTTCAGAAATAAAGTACCTTAGTACCTATATTTCTGAAAGTCAATCAATGACAAGCATTTATTAAATACTTGCTATGTGTCAGGCAATATGTAAATATTAGGAAGGTAAATAAAAATAGAAAGACTGTCCCTAAAATCAGGTGGCATATTCTTTTTAAAATTTTATTAGAGCTTTTTATTTACAAAACATACGCATGGGTAAATTTTCAACAATGACCCTTGAAAAACTTTCTGTTTCAAATTTTTCCCTCCTTTCCCCTTTAGATGGCAGGTAATTTAATACATATTAAATATGTTAAAATATATTAAATCCAATAGTTATCATGTTGCACAAGAAAAATCAAATCAAGAAGGGAAAAAAACGGAGAAAGAAAACAAAGTGCAAGCAAACAACAGAAAAAATGAAAATGCTATGGTATGGTCCACACTCAGTTCCCATGGTCCTCTCTCTGGGTGTTTATGACTCTCTTCATCACTGAACAATTGGAATTTGTAAAGGGCTAAAACTCTGAGTTGATGCACTGGGGTCGGACAACCAAGCACTTAAGGCTAAATACCTATTGGACAATACTCTGTTAGCATATGCTTGGAAAATGGCCCTTCCCACTATTCTGTGCTGGTTCGATCTTTTGGTGTATACAAAGAATTGTGGGAAGGATTAGGGGGTGGAGTAAGACAAGCCAGAGTCACTTTGGCGGTAGACGAGGAGTAGGAAGGTCGTGAAGATCCTGTGTCCATTCCCTTTACTTTTACCCCTAAAGACCAAGAATAAAAACTGAGGACTTTTGCTTATCCTGACTCCAGCTGATTCTAAGGTATCCAGGGTGCTAACTTGGTCTTTACAGGAACTGGTTTGAATCATCTCATTGTTGAAGAGAGCTATGTCCATCAGACTTGATCACCATATAATATTGTTATTGCTGTGTATATCGATCTGGTTTTGCTCATTTCACTCAGCATCAGTTCATGTAAGTCTCTCTAGGCTTTTCTGAAATCATCCTGTTGGTTGTTTATTACAGAACAATAATATTCCATAACATTCATAGACCATAATTTATTCAGCCATTCTCTATCTGATGGGCATCCACTCAGTTTCCAGTTTCTTGCCACTACAAAAAAGGCTGCCACAAATATTTTTGCACATGTGGGTCCCTTTCCCACCTTTAAGATCTCTTTGGGATATAAGAAGTGGCTTATATTCTAAGGAAGAAGACACAACGTAAAAGGTAGCTTAATAGACATAAAAAAGAAGCTAACAAACAGTTGGAGATGGGGAAAGGGACAAAAAGTTCTGACAGATGAGTCAGTTGAACAGGAATGAGACACAGCTGTCTTGAGTGTCCTCCTTAAATACTGGCACTGGCAAGAGCCATCAGATCATGGAGATCATTCCATCCTGCAGGGATGAGACCCAATTTCTTTAAGGGCAGATAATGCTTTTTGTTTTGTTTGCTTCTACCTTGCATCCCTAGTGCTTGCTAATCGTTACAGTTGATGTTATTTAGTTATTTGTCACAGCTAACTCTTTATGACCCCTTTTAGGGTTCTCATGGCAAAGGTGATTGGCCATTTCCTTCAGCTCATTTTACAGAACGGGAAACTGGGGCCAGGATGGTTAAGGGAATTGCCCAGCACCATACCACGAGAGTGACCAGGTCTATTACTCTACCTACTATGTCACCTAGTTGTGAACCTCAGTACCATATTTCTTTTCCAAAGAATATGGATAGAAGTATTTTGCTTCCTACTTAGATCTGAAATTAATAGTATAGTAAGGGAGATTAAAAACTGGTAGTTTGATTCAACCCAATTACACATAAATCAGCATCTATTATAGTAATAAACACTAAGATACTAATAGATCAGCGTCACATAACTGAATATGGGTGATCATGAAAAATATGGCAACAATAAAATGTTTCTGAATGTAAGGACCAAAAATTAATTCAAAATCAAATGCATAATGAATCTGAGCTGCTTCTGGTGGCACATGCAAATAATTACTTGCTAACAGACTGCTTTGCTCTATGAATACACGAACACTGCCACAAACACCTTGGCTCAGATTCAAGATGGAATTGTGTAAAAATTTCTCAGACAAAAAAAAGGTTTGTAAGTGGGAAAAGTTTAAGAAGCTGCCCTTGTAGAAATATAATAATCTTTAATTGAGTTCAGAAAATAAAATGTATGAACAGGTTAGTCAGATCTCAATAATAGTTCATATTAAAAATGGTTGGGGCTTTTAAGTGGATATGTAAGTTTTTTAGACAAAATGTTGAGAAACCAGTGCTAATATTCTGTTACAGAGGGCATTCTTCATGATAAGATCTGTAAATAGATAAATTGATAAATCTGTTCCAAAGACACCAAAACAAAACATGGTAAAAATTCTAAAGGATACTATATACCTATCTTCCAATATCAATCTGTATTATTATCACGAAGAAGAAAAATGACAGTAAGTGGCTCAATGGATAGAATATTGGGCCTGGAGTCAAAAAGGTCTGAGTTCAAATATGATTTGAGATACTACTTTCTAGCTATGTGACACTAGAAAAGTCACTTAGCCTCCTTTTTCCTCTGTTTCTTGATCTGTAAAAATAATAGCATCTACCTCCTGAGTTGTTGTGAGAATGAAATGAAATGAAACTCACAAAATACTATTTAAACCTCAAAGTACCATATAAATGCTAGTTATTATTTACTCCACAGGACAGAATCAATGGGTATGGGAAGAAGTTTAGAGAGAGATTTAATTTTGACATAAGGAAAACAATTTTTGATCATTAGAGGCACCCAACAGAGAAATGAGCTTTATCAGGAGATAAATACCCCTATGGTAGGTGCCTTCAAGCACAGTGTGGATTTCCAGGTACTGAAAATGCTGTAGAGAGAATTCTTGGTCAGTTTTATTGTATACTAGGTAACTTCTAAGGTAGCTTCCAACTCTGAACATTATGTTTTTCTAGCAGATAACGACACCTCATTGTCTGCCCAAAGGTTCCTGAAAGATATTCTTTAGGTTTCCTCTATAATAGCAGTATTTTCCTCTCTCTTTTATATTTGTGGAATTGGTTTCCAAAGTCTAAGAAACAGACCTGTGTTCCTTTTTTTAAATGAAATGCTCCAGAGAGAAGCAAAATGTGTCCACCAAAGATAGACAGACAGCACAGAAATACTATCTTGTTATATATTTCTATTTTCTATATTATATATATATATATTTTTTCTGTCATCTATTTATTCACACATAGTAATTTACATTTGCAGTATTTTACCAGATTGCTTGATGTTATTTCCTTATATATATGAGAATGAACAATGCATTTGGGTTCTCATATGCTCTCATCAAAATCTGGGTTCAGATTTTTCTCGTGAGTTTTCAAAGGAGAGGGGAATCAAGTAAACATACAAACCTATGAAAAGTATTTGAAAGCAGAAAACTTAAATGTAGCTGAACAGTAGGAGTGGAAAGATCAGAGTCAATGAACTGAAACACACACATACACAGAGAGACAGACAGAGAAAACAAAAATTGGGACACCCTTGTTATTTTGTTCCATTTTGATTTACAATTAAGAAGCTTAATCCAATTCCTCATAAAGCACAGAGTCAGGAAAACAAATAGCAAAGATGCTTTAAAGTAATCCTCAAGACAAATAAGGAAAAAGAGGTTTAGGATTAGTGTATCTGGGAGCAGGTAGAAAGAAATCTGAGCTCTTTACTTCCATGGGATTCTAAAAGGTCATACCCTAACAAATACCAAGCTGCTTTTTGAGACTAGAATGTATATTTTTCATCTATTTCAGAAAACCATGGCTACATTCAGAAATAAACATAATATTGAAAACAAAAGAGAAAGATAAAGTCTGGCAGAGAGATTAAAAGTGCTAATCCTAGCACTTCTACAATATGTAGAAGATACCCAATAAATATTTGTTGAATTATATTTAGCACTAAGATAATGATAAGAACACAATACTCAATAATTTCCCAAAGTAGGCTAAGTAACATGTTAGAGTTGAACACAATTACTAGCATATAAATGCCTTATTATTTAATAAATGTTTGTTAGCTTTACTTCATGTGTCATGTGGAATTTAGCTGAGGTTTCTAGGGCTGATATGTTATTTATATATCTATCACAAATTCATTGACCAAGATGGGTTAGCTCATAAATTCAGGTCAATAACTTTTGCAAACAGCAAATCAGTTATATGGAATCAGTTTAGAAGGGACTTTTCTCCTTTTATTCCTACTGTATATACACTCTACAATACTAAAATAAGAAAGACAATTAATGATTAGATAACTTTTTTTTTAATCAACTAACACTGAACAGAAAAAAGATAAACATGATCCGGAGAATAACACAAATAGAAATAACTATTTCATTCCCCAATAGATAACCAATCAAAGGATTTGAACAAATAAGTTGCATAAGAAATTCTTACTAAATTATTTTTGATTAATTTATTTATCCAGCATATGATCATAGTACTGGTTTTAAATACAAAGAATGTTTTTTATTCACACAACATAGCAAAAAATAAGAAAGAGAAAGTGTTGCTCTCCAAAAAACACAAAAATAAAACTTTAGAAAATACAAAGCTCAAAGCATCATAAACTTAGAACTAGAAAAGACCAAGTCCAAGGTCATTTTACATGGAAGGAAATCCTGCTTGACCTTTCCTTTAAAAAGAAGCACTATGGAGGAGGCAAGGGATAAACTTTTTGTTAGCAGCCTACTGTATCCCAAATATTATTCTAAATACCTCCTTTAGGTTAAATTTCCTTATCTCTAAAATTCAGAGATATTACTAAATTATTTCTCAAGAACCTCTCCACACTTTATCTATGATCCTCTAATTCCAAATTACTTTCTACAACAGGTAGATCAATTAATTGGTAGCTCTACCGAGTGCCCTCTCTTTCTGCAATTTCTTTTATATTGACTACTCCTGTTTTGGTCATCTTTAACCATTTATTGAATATGAGATGAAACTGCAGAGCTGCTCTAATTTGTATTTCTCTAATATTTGATGATTTGGAGAAATTTGTCACATGTTTGCTCACCATTTGCAATTTTTTTAAAGAATGATCTGTTTTTGTCCTTATTTGTAATGTATTTGTTCAAATCCTTTGATTGTCTATCTATTGAGGAATGAAACTGTTATATCTGTTTGTGTTATTATCCTATAGGCGATTCTATCTTTTTCTGTTCTAGTTTCTGGTTGAATAACAGAAATTCAAAAGATATTAAGAGAAAAATAACCATTGTGCAGGTAAAGTAAAAAAAAGTGAGATCACATTTAGACAATAAAATGGCCCAGGAAAATAATATTGCTTGGCAGTATGGCAATTTTTTATCTTGTGATTCAATACCTAAATTATAGGAGGAATATTACATTTTTGCAAAGACAGTAGGCCATGTGCAACTTTAGGAGTTAGTTATAGCTTGAGTGTTATGAGTAGCTGTTTCTACATAAGAGTTATTGGTTAGATATTAAGAAAAAACAAGTATGGCCATAATGATGGAAATGTTACCAAAGAAATACAAATATTTGAAAATGGAAAAGAAGATTATACAATGAGAAAAGTAAAAGAAGATACCTGTTAATATGTTAAATACAGTTCTGCAGCAGAGAAATTTAAATGAGTATTAGCCTAAAAGGTGCCCCCAAAGAAAGGGATAGGATAATAGCAGTGCATAAGAAGGTAGAATTAGAAAAGCTAACTAGTTAGTTGGAAACATGACAAACCATTTCTCATTCCAACTAAGTCAGTGGGGGAAAAGAGGTTAGCCATGGTCAACGCATAGTAGAAATTTAAAATAAAAAATTAAAGAACAGCTTTACATTCACTAATGCTTAATTGCTGCTATGCAAGAAGAAAATTGTAAAGACTTTGAACTTGAATTATCTGCTGGAAAACAAAGCTTAACCCTGATACTGTGACAGAATATTCAATTAACCCAGATTGAACAGAATAGAAGTCTATGGCTATAGTTGTGGATAGATTCATCTAACTCACCTCAGCAGGAAGGAAAAACCTGTTTAGGAGTCTATTACTGAGATTACTAGGTGTCCTTCCAAAATGTGTTAAAGGTAATTGAGACCAATTGTGTACCCTGAAAATGGTGCTATCACGTGGATGGCAAAAATATGGCAAACATACTTCAATTTCATACAGAATTTATCAGGGCTAACTTGTCCAAGAGAGTACATCCTTAGAATATGCCTATTGTTTTGAAATCTGCCATTAACATACCAAAATTTGAATGACAAGAACAGGGATTCTTTGTCTGTGATCTATGGGTACATTATGAGGGCACCATGGACTTCACTGAAAAAAGTGATATATTTTTACTTCCATTATTCTTTATTTTCCTTTCTGTTCCTATGTATTTAGTTTTAATTATTTTAAAATGTTGTTTCAAGAAATTCATAGATGTCCCCAGATTGTCAAAAAGAATCAATAAATCACAAAAAAACTTCTGTACTAGGTTATTTAAAATTTTAATTTCTTTGCATAGATCCCCAAAATGTATTTCACAACAAAGCATAACTCCAAGGAGAATTTCCTGAATATCATGTTAGGAGATGATCTTAGAAGCAGCATAATGTGATAGAAAAAGTGATGGACTAAGTAGCTAGGAAGACCCTGGTTTGAGATTTACCTCTGACAGATACTGGCTGTATAACTTTGGCCAAGTCATTGATTTTAATGTTCCAGGCAAATCTCTAGATCCATTGTTGTTCATCATTCATTCTTGAAAAGGACCAATAACATCAGGAGGGTAATGTCTTGGTTTGGGAGTAATTTGGATATGTGAGGCAGAGTTTTGCTATCATTAGTCCCACTGTCTCCTCCAGAGTCATCAAAGTCCAGTGGTGAGATATAGCTCAGGACAACTTGCAATCGCCCAGAATGCAGTGAAAGAACTTGGCCTTTTTAAGCTAAGATCTTACCTAGGTCATAGTTTATCTGGGGCAACACCCATTCAGTAGTTAAAAGTTAGATAAGAATTGAAGCAACAAATGACCTACTTTTCCTTCACAAAAAGAATCAATTAGAGAGGGAAAGATATTTACACTTATACTTATTAAGCCATCAAAACCCAAACAACCAGCAAATGAGGCTTGAACTGGGACTTATTCTTTGCCAACCAGTGAAAGCCAGAATGAGTTTAAAGGCAGTCAAGTAGCTCCATTTAGAATTACAATAGGCTTTATCCACACCTGTTTCTTTTCTTTTTTTTTTTTTTTTTCGGAAATATATTTCAAGAAATCATAAATAAAAATTATGTAAGACAAAAGAGTTAATTGTCCCAGGTTTTTGAAAAGACAAAAAAAAAATTATAGAGTAAAAAAGTAGAAAAGAAAAAAAAATCCAGTACTTGCCAACTAGGGAAAAGTGTGGAGGAAGGGGGAGACAAATTGGAATACAAAGTTTTGCAAGGAGTGATGTTGAAAAATTATCCATGCATATGTTTTGAAAATAAAAAGTTTTAATAAAAAATCCAGGATTTTCACAAATTATAAAGAAGATATTAATCTTCATTGTTAGAGGGAGTTTCTTCATTCTCTATATGAATGAAATCACATGTTTCATCCCCATCATAAGGTTAAAAAGAAAAAATAAATGTGACATGATTAAGTCAGACAATTGGGGGAGGAGGTGAAGAGAATGGTGGTGATGAGGAATTTCTTTGAATTCATATAATCCCAGAGTTCATGCAGTTTTTCTACATAGATAAATAAATTTACAACTTAGAAAAATCTAGGATATTTTCCTGATAGGTCATTGCAAGACATGAAGGGAATCAGGACAATTTTTCCAAGTGGTAGTAACTTAATGGAGAGTGGAAGAAAGACTGCTCTCACATCCTTCTCATGATAATTAATCATAGGATTAACATCCAATAAAATTCTATTCTTCCATCACCTATTATTGCCCAACATTTCTTTACTCTCAGTTATGGTTTTTAGTGGTTAAACAAACACCCAAACTTTTTCATTCTTTTCTCAGGTTTGATCCCACAGAGAACTTAAAACAACTTAACCGTGATCTAGGATCATACAATAGCAGTTGCAGATATATATATATATATATATTATATATATATATATATATATATATATATTATATATATATATATATATATATATATAACCTTATACTTGACTCTTTTCAACAATGAGGTGATCCAAGACAATTCCAACAGACTTGTGATGGAAAATGCCATCCACATCTAGAGAGAGAACTATAGAGATTGAATGTGGGTCAAAACATAGTAATTTCACCTTTTTAGTTTTATTAGCTTGGTTTTTTTTCTTTCCTCTTTTGATCAGATTCTTCTTGTACAGCATGACACATATGGAAATATCTTGAGAATTTGGAAACAAGTTTTTGCAAAGGTGAATGTTGAAAATTATCTTTGCATTGTTATGCCACAATTCTCTTTAGCTGTCCTGACTCAGTTTCCCTGTATGAGTTTCCCTTGTCCCTAACTATTCTCCTTAGTTGTAAACCCCACTCTGGGCCATTAAGACTGAGTACCATTTGCTCTAAGGTTATAAATTGTTAGCAAGATAAACAAGAGAGTAGACCTTTTGATTCTTTTCTGCCCTCAAGAATATTCAATATCCCTCTAAAATATTCCAAGATACCTCACTGATATCTTTATTTCTGTGTATTCAGACATCCTGTCTCTGGGTTTTTAGGATTTATGGCCTCCCCTATCCTGACAGAAGTTTTCCTGCGCTTCTTATAAAAGTTTTTCCATGCTTCTTACCCCTTCCTTTGTTTAGAGAAAAGGTATTTAAGAAGTTGGGGTTCTCCCATTCATCGCTGGAGGCTGGAGGCTGGATGCTGGATGCTGGACACTGGATTCTTTGAGATGATTATATCATGTATTTGGAAAATTAAAATACTATTTTAAAAAAAAGAAAAAAAATTTAACTTTATGTCTATGAGAGGTGCCACCTGAGCCTTTTGCTCTCAAGCAGCAGTCAGTGATAAAGAGTTCCTTCCCACATAATTTTTCATTTGAGTTGAGGCACAATGAATTTCAAAGGATAAGCAGGATTTTATAGACTACAAACTGTATTATAAATCTTAAATTATCTTTATTTCAGAAAACCATCCCTTTTCTAAATATCCTTATTTCTGATGGAGTTGTGACAATTCTTTTAGGTTCAATCCTATAATATTATCCTTAACTCTGCCTCACTGCCTCACACATTCAATTAGCTGATAAATGTTGTTAATACTACCTTCATAGAAACTCTCATATGTTCCTTTCTTTTCATTTACAGAACCCCTACTTTCTGTGGTGTTAAAACCCATCATCTCATTGGGTTCCTTTTCTGAAGTTTCTCCCTACTTCAATTCATTTTCCACATACCTTAATCAATGATATTTATGTAATTTTGTCATTCCCTTACTCAAACTGTAATCCTTCCCAATTGACTCTAGAATCAAATATTTTATCTTTAAGTCATCCTTTATAAACTGTCAATTTTTGTAGAGGGTTCATTATATGTATAATGAACCCTCTACAAAAATTGACACACACATATACTAAGAGCTTATACTAAAAACAATTCTTCACAGTTGTATATAATAAAAAAAAATTAGAGATTACAACTTTAGAGACAAGAAATGCAACTTGGAAGCAGTAAATTCAGTGTCATATATAAACACTAGTTATTTACATAGTACTCACTAATACTTGAACCAATAAAGTTTTTGTCTCAGGAGGCTTCCCTTAGATTTCTCAAGAGAAACCAAGAAAAGATAGGAATAGCAGCCTAAGTGGCATAAATAGTAATTAGAATTTAAGATAATAAAATTATACATTTAAAACTCATTGAAGATAAGATGAACTCCTTATTTTGTTGATGAAGATAAGGTCAGGAGATGTAAGGTGACATTAAATATCACATAACTATTGTCTGAGGTGGGATTTAAACACATCTTCCAAATCCATCACATTCCTTTTTCTAAGAACTTTTGGATCACCTTCAGGTTAGAGACAACGTAAAGAAAAAAAAGGAGCCTTTTAAAAGATTTAGAGCCATGAATTTTGCCTAAAAGGAGATACTGAGAAGCACTGGAAGCTATAATTCTTTTGATATAGGGGCTTCTTGGATGAGAAAATTTCTTTTTTATCATTTGGCCACTTCTGATTTTTAAGGAGTATTTTCATTACTATTTTCTGTGCTGCTTTTATCAAACTGTTAATTATTTTTCATAATATTCTTACACATCTCTCATTTATTCTTACTGCTCTTCAATGATTTTTAATCTTAAAAAAGAACTTTTTCTTTAACTCTTCAAGGAATTCATGTTGAGCTTGTGTCAAATTTCCATGGTTCTTTGAAGCATTAGTTATGATTTTTTTTCAAGTCATTGACTTCTGAGTTTGCATCGTAAACTTCCCCAATACCCTAGTAGATTTTTTTTTTGATCAGGTTCTTTGTTGTTATGGTTGTTTTTATTATTTGCCCATTTTCTAAGCCTGCTTCTTCATGTTATAATTGGGCTTTGTTCACCTCTTAGAGGTGGGGGATGTGCCTTTCAAAGGAAAGGTCCTTGGCTCCTTCTCAACTGGTACTGTTTCTTTTGGCCCTAGCATTGTTAACTGGATGTGGATAATGGGTAATAGAGCTGCCAAATGACCTCAGTACTACTATAGAAGTCCTTTGGGATTTCTATCTACCTAGGTTTTAGTATCTTTACCATTTCTAGGATATGGACAGCTCCCTGCTCTTATTCCTATTCCTCTATACTTGTTCTTCTGATCATGCCCTATCCCAGTGTCTGCTTCTTTAAGTTGTTTTCAGCTGGAAAAATGAGTCATTGACTTTAACTTGGAATTCAGTTTACCATGTTTTCTGTGGTTATTAATTAAAAAGTTTTGGAGGAACTTTGACAGCGGTGATGCTTTATTCCATTACCTTCAATCTACTCCCAAACTTCTACCAATGAGGATCAGAACTTTCCTTGAAACTTATAGTCTTAGGTCTAGAGTGATTTACACTTGCCTTTTTTTTTTTTTAAAGAAGGTAAAAGGGGTCATTCTCTGTCTCGTTTCCTACCTAGTCTTAATAATTGATTGGGTGTTGCTTTAGTCAAACAGAGACCAGTTAAAGACCTTTGTTCAAAAAGGCCCAGGTTTTCTATTTCATCCAGAGCCATTTCCTGATCTACATCTGGCCACTGGGCCCAGATGGCTCTGGAGGGGAAAGTGAGGCAAGTGACTTTGGACAGCCCTTCCTTACTTTACTTCAAATCACTTATATGTCATGGCACCCCCTCCCTGATATTGATGAGGGAAGCCCCGAAACTTTTTTTCACTTTCTCAGACTTTGGGGGAAACTCCCTCAGAGAAACTCTCCCCTGAGAAATCTACCCAGAGAATCAAGATAAAGTAGTTTCATTCTGTTATCTGGGTGAGACTAGTTGGGTCCAGAACCACTCTTACTTAGCCAGAGCTGAAGATGAGATTTCTATCCAACTCTATTGAGTTGGAGATTAGCCCAGAGACACTCATTCAATTCCAGGATTCTCTATTTTGATTCCAGCTCAAACTGCTCCCAGTCATCACCAAGAACTGCCCATAAAACAAGCTTCCTTCAGCTCAATCCCCTGCAGAGGACCTAACATGCCAAGGAACCTCCCTTTTTTCCCTTGGCATAGCTGCAACTCTCTGCCTACTGAAAGACATTCTCTTTTAGTGTTACTCCTTCTTTATCTTTCTCACCTATTTCCCTAACAAGACTTTATTCACCTCTCTGTCTGTTAGAAACCTTCTCTCTCTGCTATCCTAATTCTAAGGAAGTCAGCTTCCTAGCAAAAACTGATCTCTCATTCTAATAATAAACTTCTTTTGCAGTTTAACTTTTAGGATTTGTAAATTCATTTATGAAAGACCTGTACTGACCAAAAAGGGGTTCTCACAACTCCTTGACCTGTGCTGAACCTCATCAATGTCATGGTTCTCTTGGAGAACAAAGAACAAACAACAACAGTTATCTAAGGCATTAAGAAGTAAATTATTTACTTAGAAAAATGGGACTAGTTCAAATTAGAGGCAGGGTTTGGACTCAGATGTTCCTGATTCTGAGGCCAACTGCCTCCTACACAACACTACTTCTCTTGAAAGGTATGATAACTATAAAGGTGGGGTTTGTACTTAGTTAACAAGGAAAGAAGCAAGTGCAAACATTGACAAGAACTCAAATGAACCTAAAATATAGGAGCAAAGAATGGAAAAGCAAACAAACAAAAAACCCCAAACTACAGAATAAGTTCATTCTTATGAAGAAAAAGTTCATTAAATCAGCAATAACTAGATAACTTGTGACTTGGCAAAAATTGTCTAAATTGCAGGGTAAGAAAGACTTGAAACAGGAAGTGACATCTAAAATGCAATTCTCTAAAGACTATGAGAGATATTCTCTAATGAATAGGGAATGAATTTCATATTTAATTTCACAGATCCTGGAATTCTGGCATGAATGTGGTAAAATGAGCTGAAATCACCATACTGGAAGGGTTAGGCAAATTTATATGAGGACTTTGGTGTCATTTTCTGACAAATGAGTAATTTGTTATATTTGGCATGCTATGTGGAATGGTTTTTAAATTTATAATGGGATGGAAATTAGGTTTTGATATAAGTCTAATTGGAGATTTTCTATCTACTATTCCAGAATACATTTAGTTGGTGATATTAGTTGGGAGATAAAATTGCCCAACCATGGAATATTTGATCATTGTTGTGAATAGTAATTGGAAATAGCACCACACCTTCGCAGATGTGACATACATTTATAGTATCAGCCATTCCCTGTGATTTTTTTTTTTTTTAATGCAACCAACATGGAGCTTCAAAATTGGAAGAAAAAGGCGTAGAGTAATTCTCCCATAAGGGAAAAAAAGTCATCTGTATTACTATTATAAGTAAATGTTGATATTTTATTTAGTTTTATATTTGGAGAAAAATTATATTAATGTCCTTTGCTTCCTTATATGACTTCCCCAGTTTATGTAACCATTCACTTATGCTAATATCCATACTTCTATGGATTTTATATTTTTTCATTAGTTCTTATGGTTAAAAAGAAAATAAAACCAACCCTCTGGTAATTATCATCACCTATGAACTTGGCATTACATTTTGGGCAGTATGATTAAATTTGAAAAAAAAAATCTATGAGCTTGTGCTACTAATGGTGACAGAAGGATTTTTAACTTACATTGGTGGCATTGGGAGTATGACATATTCGGTCTAGATGATATTAAAATGATGGACAAGGGATATGAGGATAAAACAGGGTTAGATTAAATGCCAAGGAATGTTGCATATTGAATGTACTTTCCCCCAAAAATACTGATTTTTTTTCCCCTGGGAGATATTATTGAGTTAAGGCAATAGGAATTAAGTATAGAAGTAAAATATTTACTTTAATTCTAAGAATTATTTGTATATTGACTTTTGAAGTTAATTGCTAGCTATGATGTTTTGCAAAGCCAAACTCTGGCATCCTTATACTTCGAAAAAAAAACCCAGAATACATAAGAATGAAGGATTGTGCACAATGGAATTCAGGGCTAGAGAAGCTTGACAATTGAAGGTGATGTCAAGATGTGAAATGTGTTTCTACATATCACTGTCCTCAAAGAAGAGAGTTCGAAAAAGAAGAAAACCCTGAGGCTAGGGGCCCATGTCAAAATGATTCTTTTATATTTGGTACTCATTAAAGTGTTCCATGTGGCATACCAGATGGAAACTATCAATAGGAAAGTATAAATGAAAATTGTTAATATTGAGAGTTTGGAAAAGCACAGAAATTTGGCTTATCGGTCATGCAAGTTGAAACTAGATGAAGTATGGCCCCTGCTCATTCTCAAAAAATCACAAGGATGGAAAATTAGCTTTTTGATGGTGGTAGTCTTCTAATATATATCCTTATATATACATATATTTATATAGGGTATATGTATATACAACTGATAATAAATAGAAATTATATTTTTTTCCTTTCATAATTGTGGTCTTTCCATCTTGAGAATATTTCATTCCATCTCAGCATAAGAAAACTTTTAGAATTATAGGAGATGTGAGGAATAATTTTATATAGCAAGTATGGAAGTTGATATATCATTTACCAACAATTGAGGAGGATAAAGAGAGACTGCTATTCTTCTTGAACAGTATAATTATTGATCAAAAATATGTTATAGCCATTTGGAATTAGAATGTAATGCTGTGTGGAATTATTTTTAAAAATAGACTTACCAGTTTAAATTCAACTATAAATGTCTCCCAAAGTGAAATTTTCCCATATGCATTTTTTAATATAATACTTTCTGTCCTCCACATTGTTTTATTGGCCAGATGTTTAAGGTTCTCAGAGTTCTTATCTGGAAAAATGATCTCTTCTCATAACATTGTTCTTAATGGCACTTTTATTAATCATGAGGACCATCATGGTACAAGTAATGAATTACCATCTATTTTGAAGAACAAAGTGCTATTATTGCATGTACTTTTCCTCTTTGGCAGATAACTTTGGACTTCAGCAACATGCCAATTTATGATTTAAGTGAACCCCTAAAGCCAGGAAATTAGTTTCCTGTCTTGGCACTAGAGAGAAAAAAAAATTTAAACTATTTTGTCATACTATAATGCTTGACCCTTTCAAATCTAAAGAGATCTAGTCTTGGCTCTCCAAGCTATAAATGAGGCAAAATGAAACAACATTTTAGGGCAGGTCATATAGTGGGATGAGATTTCAATTTGAGAGGACACTATAGGAGTCTAATTTCTCATATTATTCTATGTGTAACAAAGATGATATGAGAAGGGAGCCATCTGGAAAGTTGATGGGAGTTCTGTGCCACTGGGAGAACAGAAGCTAGTGGCTAGGAAGACTAACCATAAAAAGTTAGTCTCCAAAATGCAGTTTATTATTTACAATCATGATACTTATTTCTTACATAACTTTCTCATTTATAAGAGATCATTTTAGATATTGAAATAATTATAGATTTAAAAATACTTCTTTTATAAGCCATCCCTTCAGGATTACTTTTAAAATTTGTTTTTAATGGTGATTAATTCACTCATTCCTCAGTCTTTTTTTACTGTTCTTAAAACTCTGATTGAGATTGGCACTGTAACAAATCTGGGTCATCAAAATCTTCACGGAACAATAGGAGGTGACTGCATAGCAATAAAATGTCATTTGGGGTGACATTAGCCTGGATTTCCAGATGATTGAGTCCTGAAATTTAGTTGCTATTAATATGTCCAGTTTTTTTTTTTTGGGGGGGGGAAGATAATGATATTGATTTGTTTGGTATAATTTATAGAGTCATGTAATTGTCCTACAATGGCCTTACTATAACTAATATCACATAGATGAATGAAAATAATTAGAGTTTACCAATAGAAAATAAGTCTATTTTAGAGAGAGATGCTAATAAAATATATCCTCTTCTTGCTCTGCACTTGGTGATTTTTGAAATGTCTGAAACAAAGCAGGAGAAAAAGGATATGAAGAATGTTTTATAATTCCTGTGATCTGAAAATGTATAAATCATTAGGCTTGTAAGATGACTTATATATCATCTGGTTAAATATTTTTATGCTATAGATAAGGAGACTAAGAACCAGATAGGAAAAGTGACCTGGATCACTGAGCTAGTTGCTAACAGATCCATCAGTAGAAACTGTCGTTCTGTGTCTTAATCCATTAAAAAAAATAACTGCATTGATTCTAATAGCTAGCATCTGATGTTTTGCAAATATATTTACAAGTCCAACTGTGTCCTCCAAATAGCTATAACAACACAACAAAATTTTCTCTTTAAATGCAAAAAATATTTATAGAATATCAACAATTTTATTGAGATCTAGCTTTCTTTGGGGTATTATTTTAACAAAGTTAATATTGAACCATTATTACTGCATCCATTCAACAGTCCCAATGCACTTTAAAAATAAAGAAGGTACAAAATGTTATTGTGTCTATATGATAGTTTCAAAAAAAATTGAAAAGTGTCTTAAAAATGGTGAAATCTATAATTGGACTTTCAATAAGATGGCCAAAATATTATTTGAGTTCTGAAACATAAACATTTCAAGCTTTAAGAGACTAGCAATTTATTGTGAATAGTCTCTATATTAAGAGTTCTTAATCTTTTTTGTGTATGTTTTGGACCACTTTGGCATTCTGATGAAATGTAGGAACCCCTTCTCAGAATAATATTTTTAAATGAATGAAGGAAATGCTAGATTTTAGTTAGAGCTTTATGAAAATAAAGACACAATTCTTGCTCTCTCCTTTCCCTCTCCCCATTTGACTCCATGGACTTTTAATCAATCTGTAGACCACATGATTTATGGACTCTGGGTTCAGAATTCCTGATTTAAGTATATGACTAAATAGATGTAGTTTTACATTTGGGAATCAAGAAGGGTATCAAAGAATTTTTAACACTAAATTAGTCAAGCCTCTGACAGAAATATTGTCCTTGGTATACCATAAAGTGAAGTAAAAAGATAGAATTAAGTCTAGTGACACTAGTCACCTTTGTCAGTTCTGGTCTTTGTTCCAAAAAGTTTGTTGCATGGGACAAAGAATCTCCTTCAACAAAAGAAATGCTTAATTCTAGCTCAGGCACTAAAAAAAATAGCAGATCTCTTAATGGAAGAAAAGCCAGAAAAAGCTTTTTCTAATGTAATATTCAACTATGTTAGGGCTTCTTCATTTGTTTAAAAAAATAGCAGAAAAACCTCTGACCATTAAGTTAAAAACTTAAGGCATAACTTACTCACATCCCATGAGAAAGAAATACTACCTCCACTACAGTTGAATTCAAAAGATGAAAGCAAAAGGATTTATATCTGGGAAGGTGAGCCTGATAATAACCACTGTGATTGGTGGAGAAACATTGAGCAACATTCAGTTTCAATCATCAGGTAACAACATTCAGCAACAACAGGTGCTAGAGCCTGGTAGAAGCAGCTTAATGTTGTCATTAGAAGACATTAATGATCCTGCAGTGCATAAGGCATTAGCTTTCCCTTCATGTGTTTATGTTTACTTCTGTCCAATAGGTTAGTATCTTTCTGACACAGTCTGTCTCTGTCTCTTTTTCTTTTTGTCTCTCTGTATCTTGTCTCTGTGTCTCTCTTTCCCTCTCTGTCTCTTTCTTTCTCTCTGTGTCTTTGTCTCTTTCTTTGTGTCTCTGTGTCTCTGTCTCTCTCTGTGTCTCTGTCTCTGTCTCTCTTCTCTTTCTGTTTCTGTCTTTTTCTCTCAGCAATTTTGAACAAGTCATATTCTCTATGTCTGGGTCCTGACCCAATTCCTTAATTTTTAAAAAATGCTCTCTCATAAACAAGAACACGCTTATTAATAGTTTCCTCATCTCATGTCCACATTTGTGTGCATTACACTCTCTCTTTCATAGTTACAAAGTCATATATATATGTATGTTTCACACATATGAAATAGCTAAGACTAAGAAATATCTAAATTAACATTAATTATCAAGGGAATTTTCCTGCTCCCAGACCTAGTAAATTAGACAAGCCTATCTTTTCCGTTATAAGGTAAAGGAACAGGAGTATACCATTTTCCCTTTGTAGTATAGGGAAGTCATTTCACATCTTATTTAGAGGATACTGATAATTCCTGATTAGGTTTCATTTATTGGGACAGTGTCCAAGACAATTTGTTCTGTAATGGAATAAGCTAGCAGAAGCCATAAATACCAAGTAACTATAGCAGAATAAAGAGACTGTTAACTGGGAGATATATAAACAACCTGTTTTTCAACTTATTATAAAAACAAAACAAGATAGTTTGCATCTAGCTTTCTTTTATCTTAGTTAATTCACTATATCACTTCATTAGATAAATGGTATCTCTGAAATAGAAATTAATTAATACTTCTACAAAAGAGTCCTATGCTTTTACATTTAATGGATTTGCACAAATGGGAATATAGTACATTTGTGATCCTTCATAATAGGATATGGAATACTGGAAAACATAACTGCTTTTATTCAGTAAACATTGCATTTATCTTAGTAGTCCAGAAAGATTTGTCTGTGAGATTTCAGGCTTGACAGTATGATGAAGAAAAGATAAGTTTAGTCTCTAGCTGAGTATATGAGAGGGAGAGGGGAGTTCCCTTATCTCCTATTAATCTCATGTTCTCCCACTGTTTCCAGTGATATAAAAAATATCAATCAAGCAAAAAAAATTGAAATTAAATGATTATTTTTAAAAATCTCTTTAAATGGGGATCAGTGTGTGGTAAATCGCAAAAAAAAAAAAAAATGTTCCATTCCCAAGAAATTTATGTCATTCATCAAACCCTGATTCATTATACTGTGATCACATCTGGAATAAAATTGCTCTGAAAACTGACCCCATAGTGACCAATATAATTACAAAACAGTCTGACATCTTCAAATATCTACTTTCCAAAACCCAGATGGACATTTAGAGTCTATTTTTCTCTCATTTCTAGTATTTCCAGATGAATTGGCTGCCTTGTGCAATTATCTAAAGGCCCTTCCTGTGTGCATCATACATCTGAACCAGCCCAGATTGAACTTGGCTCCCAACTGACTGATTGCCTGTTTAATTTTTAAAGGGAAAAAAAAAAAAGGTGAGGAATGGAATCATACATGGACCGTCACAATTAAGCCAACTGATCACACACATAATAACTTCTAGTAGGAAGGTTTCATCTCAGTCACTTTAGGCCCTGTACAACCTGTGAGGAAATGGGTTCAAGGAAAATACTTCCAAAAGAAGATTCTTTAAATAGAGGTAAAGTTAGAACAGGTTCTCCTGTGGGAGTCAATTTTTATATACCTATGGGCATCCCTAATTGATCTGCCTGAAACTATTCAGCTTGGTTAAAATTGACTAATGAGCCTCTAAGTGACACAATAGAGAGAGCATCAGTCCTGGAGTCAGGAAGACTCATCTTCCAGAATTCAAAACCAATCTTAGACTCTTACTGCCTGTGTGACCCGAGGCAAGTTACTTAACCCTGTTTGGCCCAGTTCTGCATCTGTTAAAAAAAAAAAAAGAATTGGAGAAGGAAATGGCTAACTACACTAATATCTTTGCCAGGAAAATCTCAAACAGGGTCAAGAAGTGTTGGATGTGACTGAAAAATAACTTAACAAAATGAGCCCCCTCCCCTACTTATTTTATTCAATGGAAAACAGGTCTGGTTCTGATTATCATTTTCACCTGGTCAAGGTTATTTTGAATCTTAATTCTGCCTTCTTAATTCCTACCTCCTTTTACACTGTAAATCTGCAAGTTTAATGAAAAGATTCCTTTCTATCATGCAAATCTGGGAATCTGATTATTCCCTTTGTTAAAAGGAATTGATAATTCTGCTTGGGTAACTGACAACTATTTATAATTTGGCCTTTTCTTAATTCTCAGGGGATACCTGTAAGTTCAGTAGGAAATTCAGGACCATATATAATAACTTCTGTTTTTTTAATTTATAAATATATAAATAAGTATATATATATACATATATATCACATATGTATATATACATACTCATACATGCATATATACGTGTGTAGATATATGTATATCTACACACACATACATATATGTATATATTATATATAAAAGCATTGGGGATACCACAAAAGACAAATCTTTCCTTTTTTCAACATGTAAATAAATATATACAAAGCAATTTGCATATAAGACAAAAAGGAAATAATATTGAAGTAGATAAAATGATGACAATTATTTTGTTAGCTTTTTTTTTTTTTTTCATTTCTAGAGCTTATCTTGGAAACTTGGCACTAAATGGTTTGTTATTGAATTGAACAAATTGTTTATCAGAGGCAAAAATACAATATACTTTCTTCTTTACAAAGTCACTAGGATAGTAGAGAAAAGTATCAATGTTAGGCTAGATGGAAGTTGAGAGATTATAAATAAATGATATTTTTTGTCTGTGTTCATCTAAGAATATACAGTGATCTTGAGATAGGTTTTGAAGTGTGTGTGTGTGTGTGTGTGTGTGTGTGTGTGTGTGTGTGTGTGTGTGTGTTGGGGTGTGTGTGGGAGGAAGTAGTAGTGCTGGATTAAATCCTTGTTAGGAATTTAGGAACACCAATTCAAGTGAGACTGGATACATCAATGAAGAGAATCTGTGAGTCTCTTAAGAATTGGTATGCAGCCCACAACATTCCTTGTGTCACTAGAAACTAGATTAAAATGTAATTGGGAAATATTTAACAAAATAAAACTGCAACAAAACATAGAAACTTTAAAACTATGTCACTACAGTGACCTGTAAGGGATTTTTAGGTATGGATTCTATTTGACACCACACCTCTAGAGAACCAGAGGACTGAAACTTAAAGAGACCTGGGGAGAGAGCTGGAGGGAGAAATATAAAAAACAAAACAAAACAAAAAAAAACAAACTGCAATTGGCTGATTGAAGATAGGTGATATGCAGTAATTAGTTTTATTTATTTGTTATTTTATTTTTAAATTAAAAAAATTTTTTTTAATTTTTTTTTTTTAATATTAGGAATAAGAACTAGATAAATGAAGCCATGATAGAGACTAGATAGAAACCAGAATGTGGAGGTTCAAATCTGAGACTTAATTCAGAAAAACTAAACAGGGTTTCTATGTTGAAAACAGAGGAAATGTCAAAAATTTCCTGGGGCAGAATCTAAAAGTCACAAAAAGCACACTCACTACCCAGAAGCCAGTGGGTATTAAGGGTTGACAACTGGGATTCAGGGGTCCTCAAACTTTTAAAATAGGGGGCCAGTTCACAGTCCCACAGACTGTTGGAGGGCTGGACTATAGTAAAAACAAAAACTGTTGGTTGTTCTTTAAATAAAGAAACTTCATAGCTCTGGGTTAGGGGGATAATCATCCTCAGTTGCCATATCTGGCCTGCACGCCGCTGTAGTTTGAGGACCCCTGCAAAATATCTACTGAAATTTGGAGAATGAAAGAGCTCGGTCTGAGCCTAAGAGTAGAGGAGTGAGATCACTGACTCAACAGAGGAAAAACCTAGAAATGGGAAGACAATCAAAATAGAGGAAGCAGTACTTTAAACCTGTTCTAAAACATAAAGGGAAATGAGTCAAAAAATAAGAGCCATGCTGCAACCTGATTTGTGCTCAAAGGGCTATAAATGCATAGCCTTTGATTTAACACCATTAATTGACATGAATACCAAAAGAGATTTGACTGAAAAAAAAAAAGAAAATGATTTATATGTACAAAAAATATTCGTAGCAGCAACTGGGCAAAAAAAAAAAAAGGAAATTGAGGGAATGCCAAACTGTGGGTTGTGTTTATGATGGAATAGTATTGTTTTATGGGAAATGATGAGCAGGATGCTCTCAGGAAAAGACAACTTGGAAAGTTCTCTATGAATTTAAGTAAAGTGAAATGTACCACATATAAAGTAATAGCAATGTTCCAGCATGAGCAGCTGTGAATGACTTTGCTGTTCTCAGTAGTACAATCATCCATGACTATTGTGAAGGACTTATGATGACAGGTCATGTCCATATTCAGAGAAGGAACTGATTGTGTCTGAATAAAGAATGAAACATTTCTCTCTCTCAAAACTTAATTTTTCTTGAGGGTTTTTATTTTCACTAAAGTGGGAGGTCTGTTTTTTTTTCCCCTAGAACTTGACTTTTATGGAAATGTTTTGTGTAACTTCACAAGAGTTTCTTAATTGTGGGTGGGGATAATGGAAAACCATGAACTCAAAAATTTTAAAAACAAATGTAAATTTTTTGTGTTTTGAATGTAACTGGGTAAAAATTACATAAATAAAAGAAAAAAGAAAAAACCTTTAAAAAATAAGGTTGTAATAGGAGACCATATGTTTCTAGGGCTTAGAACTAGAAGGGAGCTCAAAAAATCATTTTAGGTCAAACTCTTCGTTATTTTATTATTATTACTACTACTACTACTACTTTACTTTTATTCACCAAATATTTTGCTTTTTATAATAATTTATAATCTTTAGTACAGTATCATCGATAAAACATTTTGCATTTTGCTGATTTATATAATTATTACATGAATATCATGCTCTGAAAAAAAATTGTGTTAAGATCAAGTTGGAATGGATAAGCAATTTATCAAGTTGATGTATAGTTTGTAATCTGAAAATATCCTTAAAATATGAAAATGGTGTGCAACTTATTCAGTCAAGTATATGAGCTAGATATAGGGCTATAAAGAAGAAAAAAACAAAACAAAATAAACTGTACTTGTTCTCAATGATCTTTTGAAGATGCATGATGAGGTAATACACCTAATGAAGGGAACAGAATTAGAGAGGACTACCAAACAAGATAAAGATAAAATTATAGAAAGTGTATTCATGTGTGTATGTCTTTGCAGGATAAATCCCACCCCTATAATCCTTAGGAATGGCAGTAGAAATTTGCCCTAGATTAAGAAACTAACTGTTATGGAGGTTGATCTAAGGCAGTCAGTTTCAATTAATCAATTCAAATCTCCTCAAGTCTAGTTTCTCACTATTTAAAGTGGGAAAGAAGAGAAGTAAATGCATGAGTATGGAGGAAGATGAGGGGATCCATTCTTCCTTTAAGCCAGTCCCTGTTTTCAAGGGCCACATCATCTTGCTAATTGATAAGTTGTAGAGAGCTGAAACTCTTGAGTTGTTGCACTGAAGTCGGTTCAAGCACTTAGGGCTAATTACTGATTGAACAATACTCTATGGGCATATGCTTGGAAAATGTTCCTACCCACTATCCTGTGCTGGCTCAATGATTGGGGTATACAGAGGATTATAGGAGGGACTGGCAGTGGAATAAGATGAGCCAGAGTCACTTTTGGTAGTAGACGAGAAAGAAGATGGTTGCAGAGATTCTGCTTCCATCCTGTTCACTTCTATCCCTAAAGACCAAAAATAAAGACTAAAGACTTTTGCTTATCCTGACCTTGGCTGATTCTGGGGTGTCCTGGGTGCTAGCACAGTCATCACAACAAGTGACATATTAACACCCAAAATTGTCATTATACTAGAAAATGCTGTCTTCAACAGTTATACTGGACCTCTCCCTAATCCCCAAAGAAAATTATGAGGCTGATCTGCTAACATATACTCTAATTTGTGAATCTTACTTGGCTACTCTCTGTTTCAAAGTGAAACAGTTTTCCATAGGATAGGAATCATGTCTTATTTTATGGTGTTAAAATTTCTTTCAGATTCAAACTCCTTCAATTTCAACTTCTCTCTATTTATCTCTTGCAATGTTAAATCCAATTGCAAATTCTTATCATGGCTAGAGTTTTGTGTACAACTCTAGCAATCTCTAGGTTCCTGAGTGAAGCTCATAAAAGGAACATATCTATCCTGCAACAGTTTCCTACACATTATGCACAATCGACTACCTATGCCTTTTCTATATTTTCAGAAAATTAGGATGATTCTGTTTTTATCAATTTATTTGAATAAGTAATAGTCAAACAGATTTATTTGAATCACATCACACAGAAATTTTCAACATTATAGCATCTCAAAACATATTGCTATGTTTGTAATGAGTGAAAAGAAAGTTTCTATATTTAGTCTTATTTCACAAAAGAAGAAAAATTTCCTAAAGTAGATGAATGTATGATGTTAAAAAATCAAACAAAAACTAACCCAGGTGAGCCTATTTACAAAAAGGAAGATCATTTTGATATTCTTCTGTTCACATCAGTCTCTTTTTTTTCATCAAGATATTTCTTTGGATCATACAATCAAGAATTAGTTTGTCTGGTAGTCTTTGCATGAAAGATATAACTTATGATTTCTTTAATGCACCGATTATTCTGACCTCAAGATCAGCTCACATAGAGGCTATATTTGAAAAGGAACATCAACCAGATTATAGATCACTTTCATATCTCTCAGTCCATCACCTTCTCCCTATTTATAAGGCCACCAGCTTTATTCAGGTTGTTATCACTTTTTTAGTTCTCTGAGCTTTTTAGTACTCTTCTAATTGATCTTCTTCCCAATCTTCCTACTCTCTAATTCAGTCTTCTCAGAGCTGTCAAATTGATATGCTTAAAGCCTAAGTCTGACTATGTCAATTCTTAACACAAAGCTTTAGTCTCTTCTTCTTGCCTCTGGGATAAAAAGTGAACTCTTGCCTTGTTTAAAGCCCATCATGACTGATCTTCAACCTTTGGGATTTATTCACACTAGTTTTCCTCAAATACTCTTTTGTTCCAGCATATTGATCTATTTGATAGTCTCCATCCATGATGTTTTTCACCTACTTTGTCTTTGCACAGGCTGTCCTTTATACCAAGGATATTCTTGGTATAGAGCATATGGTATAGTGGTATAGTGAAACTAGACTTGAAACCTGAGTTTCAGTTTAAATCTCCCTCCTTATTCTTGCTGAGTGAGCTTGGGTAACCTTTGTCATCCTCTTTTTTCTTACTAGTAAAATTGGAATAAGATATACATAATACCAACTTCACAGTATTGTAGATGTTTTTTGCCCATTTTGCAAATCAGAAAAGTGAGGTCAAGAATGTTTAATTGACCTTTTCAACAGTACATAGGTGGATTAAAATTCAAGCCTCTTATGGTTTCAAAGTCCAAGATTCAACTGAATAAAATACACAATTTATGCTTGATATTAAAGACATTTTCTTTCATAATCTGGTACCAAACTACTTTTTCATCCCTTTGCTATTTTTTTGCCGTATAATCTATGTCAGAACCAATTTGTACTTCTGTTACCCAACCATATTTTCCTCTTCTCCATGAATAACTTTGTTAATATTGTTCCTTATATCTAGAATTTCTCTCATTTCCTATCCTGAAATCCTATTTATTCTTTGAAGTCCAATTCAATTGCAAACTCTTGGGTAAAACCTTATGGAATCCTTCCAGGCAATAAAGTCCTTTTCTCCCTCAGACCTCATCAAATACTTTGTTTTATACTTCTCTAATGTCTTTCTCACACAGATGATTAAAATATAGAATAATATACATACATCCAATCTCCCTGCTTTCATAGAGTTCTTTAAGATCAAGTCTCTGGGCACCTAGAGACATGTTCTGAACAGGGTATGATTACTTAATGAACATTTGCTCAATTCAACTCAAACTTTTATTAAATAATGACTCTGTATTAGGTTCAGTATGAAGTGGTGCAGTTATGAAGAGAAAAGGAAATTAATTTGATTGCAAGGGCCTTAAATTTTATTAGGAGTATACATCATGTACACAAACAAAAACTATATGTCTACTCTAAGTAATTTCTAAAGTGATGGGCCTGAGTTCTTCAGAAAAGGCTACAGAAAGGAGAGAGCAACTGAGATAACCTTGAAAGGAAACAAGAGATTCTTTAAGGTAGAGATGAGAAAAGAATCATTCTAGACACAAGGAACAAAAACAGAGAAGTGAGAGATGGAATGTTTCACATGAACAAATATCAACAGGGGTGTATGACCAGAACAGACTAATTTAAATCACTGAATACCGTATTTATATTTGTAGTAAAACTGGAATTTAAATAGCTCAGACATTGTCCTGATGTCATGGCAATTACTATCTTCTCAAAGCCTCTGACTTAATCTAGATTATATTCAGGGTATTTTGTTCTGAAATAGACTCATTAAATTCAGCAAAATATGAAAATCTATTACAGTGAAAGGGGGATTCTGGGAAAGTGATGAAGTAAAAGAAAAAATTCTAAGTTTCCCAAATTTCCTTCACAAACAAGACAAAATAGTATCTCAGCATGAATTTGCTACAGCAACAAAAAATAAACAAGAGTTGGGGAAGAGCTAGGACTTCGAGAAAAGACCCTAGAGACAGAGGTTATACCTGAGAGAAGGTCAAACACCTTCAGGTTATCTTTGTTGAAAGAAACAAACAATAAGCACTAGGGGCAGCTGGTTTGGGAGATAGCATCAGTATTAGCCATAGGAAATCTCTCCTTACAGAATGTGTGATGGGTCAGTCATCTGAGGTGGGGGAGATTGGAGGACCCTCTGCTGTTGAGGGTCACCAGAACCAGCTATGCTGCCAAGAAGTAATCCCTAGGCTGTAACTAAGGGTGAGAAGAAACTAACAAATGTCCATTGAATGCAGAAATTGTAGGGTTGGGACACTGCTGGCTGTAGGTGTTTACTGGAGATCTGAGAACCTGATTATGGTTTTAGGCAGAGGGAAAAAATGATGGGTATAACCACTGGTGGGACCTGAGGGAATGAAAGGATTTCCAGTACATTGCAGTTGGGGTGCCAGAACTGCGGCTTGAAGGGGGACAGAAAATAAAAGTATGAAGGACCTGGGTCCAGAGTCTCCATTTTTCACACTCCAGGACTAGAAATGATTATAATAGCATCCTGCTACAAATAAACAAACACATAAATAAATAAATAAATAAATAAATAAATGGATAGATAGATGGATGGATAGATGGGTGGGTGGACTGATAGAATTAATGAATGAATAAACAAATAAATAAATAAATAAATAAATAAGCAAAGAGAAATATGTAAGAAAAGAAATAAGTAAACACAGAGAAATATGATGGGGATAGAAAAAACTTTGGTTTATTTTCAGAGCAGTATACTGGAGCTGAGTATAATGGGGTGATTTTAAAAGTCAAAATTGTATAGGAAAAGCTCATGAAATGTTGCATGAAAAGAGACCCTGATACAGAGGAAACATGTGGAGATGGAGGACTAGGAGTCCTGGAATCCCACTCTCATCAGATCTGGTTTAAAGAGGGAATAACAAAGACATCTGGAAGTGTATAAAAGTCTTCTAAATTTATAAACAAATAAGGGCTTGAAGGAACAGGATGAAGGAAGTGGTTTGGAAGTGAAATAGATTAAAATTTATGAAGAAGTGGGGAGAGGGAAAGGGAGGAACTGTTAGAGTTATGGGTAGAATAAGAAATTAAAGGATTAGGGACTAAGATAAAGGAGAAATTCGTTGAAAGGATGTGGAATAGGATGGCAGTGGTTACAAGTAAACTAGAGAAGAAATTAGGGTTAAAAAAGGAAGCTGAAAAGGACATTAGTGAGGAAATGTAGGATCGAGGGAAATAAATAATAAATAAATGATAATTATAATTTTGAATGTGAATTCACCCATAAAACAGAAATGGATAGCAAAATGAATTGAAAATCAGAATCTGACAATATGCTGCTTATAAGAAACATATTTTATAATTAGAGAAACACACAGATTTAAAATAAGGTGTTGGAATAAAATGTATTTTGCTTCAGTTGATGCAAAAAAAAAAAAAGAGCGGGGGAACAATCATGATATCAGATAAAGTTAAAGCTAAAAACATTTAATTAATAGAGATAAAAGAGAAACTAGATTATGATAAAAGGGATTAAAAACAATGAAGCAGTATCAATATGAAGCTTAAAAGTCCCCAAAACTACAGAATCTAAATTTTTATAAGAAAAGTTAAATGAATGACAGGTGGAAATAAATACGAATACTATAATAGTAGGAACATTAGTCTTCCCTTCTGAGAATGACTTAAATCTAATAAGAAAAATAAGAAAAAACTAAGAAAGTGAATAGAATTTAAAATAAAGTAGATATAGTTATCTGGATAGAATTGAAATACAAAGGAATACATCTATTTTCCCCAGTGGTACATGGTATCTTTACAAAGATTGATCATATATTAGAGGCAAAAATTTTATAACTAAAAGCAGAAATATTAAACACTTCCTTTACAGATCACAATTTAATAAAATATGAATTTAATAAGGGACATGGAAGCATAGAAAGAAAAACTAACTGGAGACTAAACATTCTAATCTTAAAGAATGTATGAATTAAAAAAAAACAAATAATAGAAACAATCACTAATTTTCTTAAAGAAAATGAAGCAACATATCAAAACATATGGGATACAGAAAAAGTGGTAATCATTAGAGAAAATTGTATGTCTCTAAGTGCTTATATCAATAAGAAAGAGGAAGAGCACACCAATGTTGGGTATGTAATTAAAAACAACATAAAAGGAACAAATCAAAAATGCCAATTAACTATTTATTTTGGAATGTTTAAAATTAAAGATGAAATTAAGAAAAGTCAAGAGAAAACCATTGAATTAATAAATAAAAGTAGGAGTTGGTATTATGCAAAAACAAATAGCATAATTAAACTACTGATTAATTTGATTTTAAAAAGAGAGAAGAAAACCAAATTACTAGTATCAAAATGAAAAGATAAATATACCAGTACAGAAGATGAAATCAAAGCAATCATAAGGAGTTATTTTGTCCAATCACATGCCAATAAATTTAACAACTTAAGTGAAATGGAAGAAAATTTATAAAAATACAAACTGCCTAGGTTAAGAAAAAAGAAAATACAATATCTAAATAGATCTGTTTTAGAAAAAAAGAGATCCAACAAGTAATAAATTAACTTCCTAAGAAAAAAAAGTACTATGACCAGAAGGATTTACAAGTGCCTTTTATCAAACACTTAAAGACCAATATTGAATAAATTATGTGAAATAATAAACCAAGCAAGCACCTTTTATAAAACAAATTTGGAATTGATACTTAAGTGAGGTAAAGTATAAACATAAAACAAAATTTATAGAGCAATTTTATTAATGTATAAAGATGCAAAAGTCATAAACAAAATAATAGCTAAAATATCACAATACTGTATTATATAAAGTTATATATTATGACCAAGTGGGATTCATACCAGGGATACAGAAATGGTTTAACATAAAGAAAACTATTAACATAATAATATCAATAATAAAAGTAACAAAAAAAAATTACATGATAATATCAGTAGATGCTGAAAAAATTGATAATGTACAAAACTAATTTCTATTAACAACATTTGAAAGTATAGGCAAAAATGGACTTTTTCTCAAATTGATAAGAAACATTTCCCTAAAACTACCCACAAACATTATTTATAATGGGCATAAGCTAGAAACCTTCCCAGTAAGAATGAAACAAGGATGCCCAATGTCATATTGGAAATCCTAGAAATAGTAGCAAGAGAAGAAAAAGCAATAGAAGAATAGGAATTTTGTAGAATAAGAAATGAGATAATAAATAAAACTATTTTTTCAGATCATATGATAATATACTTGGAAAATACTAAATTCTCAATTAAAAAGTTAATTGAAATAAAGATTTTAACAAAGTATTAAAATATAAAGTAAACTCACATAAATCATTAACAGTCCTATATATCAGCAAATAGGATCCTATAAGAAGACATAGCTAGAGACATCCCATTTAAAATAATTATAGACAGTATAAAATACCTGGAAATACACCTACCAAAGCAAATTCAGGATTTATATGAACAAAACCATTAAAAAAATCTTTATACACAAAATCAAACAAATAAATGGAGATATATTAATTGTTCATGAATAGGCAAAGCTAATATAGTGAAAATGACAATTTTACCAAAATTAATCCATGTATTCAATCAGATTCAATTAAATTACCAAAAATTACTTTATGGAATTAGAAAATATAATAATAAAACTCATATGGAAGAACAAAAGTCAAGAATATCAAAAGAATCAGTGAGGAAAAATGTAAAGGAAGGATGTTGAACAGAACCAAATATTAAATTATATTACAAGGTAGTAATTATTAAACTCATCTGGTCCTGGCTAAGAAATAGAAAGATAGAATAATGGAACAGAGTAGACATACAATCTACTGCAACAAAGAACTATAGTAATCTAATGTTTGACAAGGATAAAGATTTAATTTGGGATATGAATTCATTATTTGATTAAAAATTATTTTGGGAGAGCTGGAAAGAACTTGGATAGAAATTGGGCATAGACCAATATTTTAGGTCATTTACCAAGATAAATCAAATACATGACCTAGATAAAGGAAGATATTACAAGAAAATGTGAAGATAATGGACATATTACCTAAAAGACATCGATAGGTGAACATTTATGAACAAAAAAGAGATAGAGAATATGGTGTGATGTAAAATGGATAATTGTGATTATATTAAATTGAAAAGACTTTGTACAAATAAAACAAATGTAACCAAGATCAGAAGGAAAGAAAAAAAAACTGGAGAAAAAAAATTTAGACAATTACTCAGATAAATTTCCCACACCTCAAATGTATAAAGAATTTTATCAAATCTATAAGAATGTAAGTCATTCCCCAATTGATAAATGGTCAAATGATGTGAGCAGTTATTTTTCTGATGAATAAATCAAAACAATTTGTAGTCATATGAAAAATGCTCTACATCATTATTGCATAGAAAAATGCAAATTAAAACAATCTTAAGATATCATTTTTTACCTACCAGATTGGCTAAAATGATAGAAGAAAGTGACAAATGTGTCCCAAAAAATGGGACTTTAATACAATCAGAGATTCTATGAAGGAAGAAGCTATTTGAATCTAGAAAAAGAACTCTCTCAACTCTCTAACTCTGTCTCTCTAACTCTGTCTCTGTCTCTGTCTGTCTGTCTGTCTCTCTCATAAACTCACACTCACACCCACACACCCACAAACACACACACACAATATACCCACAGATATCCACACTCACCCCCAAAGATTTGTGTTTAATGGTAGCCATCTTGAATTCTTTTGGAGGGAGGAAAAAGGGAAAAAAAAAAGAAAGTTACATGATAACAACTGTATATTAGAAAGGAATAGCAAGGTGTACATAATAAACTTGCAATTTCAGGTGCAACCATTTGTTTTTCTATCTTACTTTATTATGGAAATGTTTGTTTTATTTCTTAAATTCAGAAAAAAGTAAATAATTTTTTAAAAAGTGAATTTCATAATTTTCTCTCTCTTTCCTTCCTTTCACTCAAAATGGCAAGCTTGGTGTTTATTTAAATATAAATGAGTTACATTTATTTAAATATAAATTGAGTTATTTGTGTTGAGAATGAGCTTATGGTAAAGTTTCAGGGGCTATAAGAATGATAGGGAATTCAGAATTTCTGTATTAAAAAGTAAGATACAGAATACTTTTCTTCTCTCAATGAAGTCTCACTTTAAGTTTTGGTCATAAAGCATTTGGTCATAAAATCCACCTCATTCCATAATCCTTGCTCTAAAACAGAATGTATGCTCTGGGATTTTCATTTTATGTCCAAGAGAAAAACACTAGAAGAGAGCAGGGAAGAAAGATATGCCTTTTTCAGTTTTTATGGATAAAAGATATGCTCTAAAGCATTTCACATTCTGTTGAGAAGTCTCTGATAGATTTATAAAGAGTAAAAGAGTAGGTACCACCAAGAATTAACAAGCAGCTGTGAGGCTTGGATAATCTTTATGCAAAAAGCAAATGTATTTGGCTATTTTAAAATGACACAGAGAGGTCTTTTCTAGCCATCCAAAGCAATGGAATAGAGTAGAGTACAAATGTAGCCTTTTTGTGTGCATTTGTGTGGAAAGTTCAATCATAGCACTATAGCACTTGAACAGTCACATATTTGACCATTGTATTTTCAGTAATTATTTCTTTTATTTTTCCATCCCTAAAACATTTATTTCACTGCTATACCATGCAAAATCTCACTAGAAAATTATCAATAAAGTTAAAAGTGGGGATTTTGTTATTATTATTGTTGTTCACTCTTTCTAGCTATGTCCAACTTTTTGCAATCCCATTTGGGGTTTTCTTGGCAAAGATACTGGAATAGTTTATCATTTCCTTCTCCAGCTCATTTTACACATGAGAAAACTGAGGCAAACAGTTAAGTGACTTGCCCAGAGTCACACATGCAGTAGGTGTCTGAGGCCACATTTGAACTTAGGTCTTTTTTACTCCAGGCTTGGTGTTCTATCCATTGTGCTATATAACCACTTAATAGAAGATAGAATCTAAGGCTTCTGAACTTAATTCTAATTCATAGGCTTGGTAAGAAAAAGTGATGAAATTGGGAAGGGTAAAAATTTGCAATATCACAAAACATACATGCTTCAAGTAAATGCTACCCTCAAAGTGCAGTTTCAATAAATACTTTTTTGCGTTGTGTGTATTGTTTTCTGTATTACAGTAAGAGATTCCTTGAGGGCAGGGATGGCTCTCTTTTGGATTTGCATCCCCAGAATTCAGCAAAACAACAAGCTTTTTCATTTATTCATTCATTTTCTTATTCATTCATGTATATAAAAAGATAGTCCACATTTTTTCATCTAGCAGGGATCTAATTGGAACAGTGTTCCTAACCCCTCGATGAATAAAAGAGGCATTAGATGTTCTCTATTCCTTTATGGTTTTCTGTTTTGGGGGTATTTTGCAAATTTATAGCAATCCAGTTTCAAAATACTTGACAAACAGGAACAATAATCACCTAGAATCTCATACAACATAGGTATGAAATGTTTGTTAAATATTTGCATCAATGATTTAATAAATATGGTAAAAGTATTTCAAGATGTCTAAAGACTAATTTTTAAATTTTCAATATTAATCCAAGGAAGCATAGTATTAACAATCTATTGTTAACATATTAACCTATGCCTTATTATTAATATGTTCAAATAGTATCCACTTAGTGGTAAGGTTATAACAAAAGATTGCCTCTGTTCTCCAGGAAGAATGGTTTCCCATGACTGGATTCTTCCTCATACATGCCTAAGAGAATTCCTTTCCTCTTCCAAATAAATATCTGCTATTATAAGGTCTTTGTTGATGTTCTTTTGAAAATATTTAACAATTACTTTGTGACCATGAGGATGAAGGGCTAGCCTTGGAGTTAAATAATCGAATTCAAGAACTGCCTCTGATGCCTGTTGGCTAGTTCCTTGATAGCTCTGTAAACTAGGCTACTCTCTAAAACTCCTCAGTATGCATCAGTGGAAGGAAGTTTCCATTCCAGGAGTTTCCTATCCCCAGTTACAGTTATTGATCCAAAAGTAATCAAATAAAAACTTTTGTGCACACTTTTGAAATTACTTATCATTGGTCATTTTAATTATTACAAATACTCATATTAACTATAAAGGACATCTGAAGAAAGATGCTATCTGTATCAGAGAAAGGGCTGACAAAGAGAAATATATATAGAATAATTTTACACATATCTATTTATGTCTATTGGTAGCAATCTCGAGGGGGGAAGGGAAGAATAAAAAGAAATTGACATGATGTCTATCATATATTTCAAAGGAATAGAAAGTTATACACAATTGATTTATAGTTTCATGTGCAATTATCTTTTTATTATACTGTGTTATGGAAATGTTTGCTTTATTACATTTAAGAAAATCAATAAAAAAAAGAAATTCCTTATCTGAGTATGTTATATTCCTCTCTTCGTAATGTAGCTTCCTGGAAAGTAGGAAATGATTCACTTCGCTTTCCTTTATTTACCTACCTCCTAGTTGCCCTTTAATATCTATTTTTAGAATCAGGTTCTTCACGCCCCCATGTAAATTGTGCATGTGCAAAGAATACTGAACATATAATGACCAGTCCCCAATTATATTTCTATTTTAAAAGCATTCTGCTTTCTTTTTTTCTTTTGAAACTGCTTTTGTTAAAAGGTATTAAGAACTTAAAGAAACTTAGTTCTTCAAAATTGTAAAGTGATTAGAGTACAGTATAGATAGATAGATAGATAGATAGATTTATCTAAAATTATTTGTCTCTACCAAAATAGCTGGTTCTCAAAAGTAAATACACAAAATCACCAGCTTAAATTTTATTAAAGTAACTCAATGTAGTGATACTTTGTGAGTTTGGTTTGGTGTTTAAAGAGACAAAGTGTTCCATATGGAGTATTCCTAACTATCATTGTTCCTTGATAGCATACAAACATTTCCCATCTTTCTCCAACTATTCTGAGAGCTAGCTGTTTGTTTCTAGTTTCAGGAGAGATGAAAATAGAGGACAAGAAAAATCAACTTAATCCAGTAATATGGTCTAAATTTGTGTAATCTGAGATAACAGTGATATCTTAATTTAGTTAGCATTCAAAGAAACAGCTAGGTGATGTAATGGATATGGAATCAGCAAGAAGTGAATTCAAATCTGGCCTCAGTTGCTAACTAGCAGTGTGTGATGCTGGGTGAGACATTTAATTTTCATGTGTTTCAGTTTCCTCAAATAAAATATGATTAATAATAACACTACAGGGTTGCTGTGAGAATCAAATAAAATAATTTTATAAAAAATCCTTACCATAGTTCCTAGCATATAGTAGATTCTTTATAAATGCTTATTCCCTTTTCTTTCTCTTATCTGAAAATACTTTCATAGAGTCTGTACATATTTCCAAACTCTAGCACATTATGTAGCACACCTAATGTTTGAAGGAAATTAAAAACAGATGCTTTTTTGTGATTAAATCCTTTTTTTTTTTGAGGGTGTTAAATATTTGTCCCAGTTGTTTAAAGTTAGCAAAACTTTGGCTTTGTATAGAGCAGTGTAAACATTTTTTAAAAATGTGACCTTTTGAGACAGGGAATCCATTCTAAGCCCCATCCCATTTCTAAATTGAGAGATCACCATTGAGAGAAGGTGCTAAGATGAAGGGCTGTTATAAAGAAAACTAGTTAAAAACTAACAGAAACATTAGCCAGGAAATCTATATCTATATCTTTAGAATAGAAGCAAGAACCATAGCTTTAGTCACGCTGACTACAGTTCTAGTTTTAGAAAACATGCTTTTAAAGGAAAGATAAAAGAAGAAAAAGGACAGGGATGAGGGAAAGAAATGAAAAGATTAAAAAAAAAGAGAATTTGAGGCAACTTCTGGCAAGGGTGGGGAGAGGATAGAGGGAATACTTCATTTCTTATGTTTCATTAGTGTGATTGGTTTTACCTGGTAAAAGCCTAAGACATTTAGATATCATTTGTTAGATATGATAACTTTGCTTTTGTCAATACTTTTATTAAATTAATTAAATTTTAATTCAGAGAAACACTTTTTAGAATGAAAAGAAGATAAAGTTTAATAAAAATATTAAATGATTCTTGATTAGGGTAAAGGAAAGTCCAAAGTTAGAGTTAAAAAAAACCAAAGGCTGTCAAGGTTCTCACAGAATAAGGGACAGAGAATTTTACTTATTGAGTTGTGCAGAATGACAGGTTTAAATGTTATTCTCAAGAAAACTAATAAAGTTGGAGCAAGAAAACAGGCATTAGAGAAAGGATTTTTGTTAATATTTTTGTATGTCTGATTGCATTAAAATGATTTTAGTAAATATTTCTTCTTAGCTCATTTGTTAATTTAGCATTATGTACTTTAACATGTATAAACAAAGTTTGGAGTTTATAAATGACAGAATTGTTATTTAAAAACTCAAACTGTTTTGTCATTAATTTGAATTCTCTCAGGAAATCTATTTTATGTGAATGCCCCAAATACCCTGGCCATTCTGTCACAGATGCTAAGATGCCTGATATTATGTTCACAGAGTAACCACATAGCCAGGAATGTCCACAGCATCATTTTTAGTCTGATTTTAATAACTCAAAAAACTCTAATGAAGTTCTACACTCCATTATTCCCTTGTAGCATGACGATGACCCTAGATTCTTAATAGTTACAATAAGGCAGGAAATCAGGAAGATTCATTACATACATATGGTGAATCTGTGGCTTTTTTATTTTTGTTCTTTTTCTAGATAGAGAAAACAAAAAACAAAAAAAATCATTAAAAAAATGAAAACAAACCAAAAAAACTCCCACATACATGCCAAGTGTAAGTGTAGTTGTAATGAATTTTCATTAAAATTTATAAATGAGGTCTATTCATTGTGCCACCTACCTTATGGTATAATATACAAATATAAGCACATACTAGAAAATGGAATTTCTTTATAAATTTGTTTCCTTCCTTCCTTCCTTCCTTCCTTCCTTCCTTCCTTCCTTCCTTCCTTCCTTCCTTCCTTTCTTTCTTTCTTTTTTTCTTTCTTTCTTTCTTTCTTTCTTTCTTTCTTTTTTTCTTTCTTTCTTTCTTTCTTTCTTTCTTTCTT